>NW_027507686.1:81207887-81362887 GCF_037356315.1 Lithobates pipiens | reverse complement strand
TGCCCCCCCCGCGCGAGGAGCGTGTGCCATTTGCCCCCCGCGCGAGGAGCGTGTGCCATTTGTCCCCCCCGCGCGAGGAGCGTGTGCCATTTGTCCCCCCCGCGCGAGGAGCGTGTGCCATTTGTCCCCCCCGCGTGAGGAGCGTGTGCCATTTGTCCCCCCCCGCGTGAGGAGCGTGTGCCATTTGTCCCCCCCCGCGAGGAGCGTGTGCCATTTGTCCCCCCCCCCCCCGCGAGGAGCGTGTGCCATTTGTCCCCCCCCCCCGCGTGAGGAGTGTGTGCCATTTGTCCCCCCCCCCCGCGTGAGGAGTGTGTGCCATTTGTCCCCCCCCCCCCCCCCCGCGTGAGGAGTGTGTGCCATTTGTCCCCCCCCCCCCCCCCCCCGCGCGCGTGAGGAGTGTGTGCCATTTGTCCCCCCCCCCCCCGCGCGTGAGGAGTGTGTGCCATTTGTCCCCCCCCCCCGCACGTGAGGAGTGTGTGCCATTTGTCCCCCCCCCGCGCGTGAGGAGTGTGTGCCATTTGTCCCCCCCCGCGTGAGGAGTGTGTGCCATTTGCCCCCCCCCCCCCACGTGAGTAGTGTGTGCCATTTGTCCCCCCCCGCGTGAGGAGTGTGTGCCATTTGTCCCCCCCCCCCCGCGTGAGGAGTGTGTGCCATTTGTCCCCCCCCCCGCGTGAGGAGCGTGTGCCATTTGTCCCCCCCCCCGCGTGAGGAGCGTGTGCCATTTGTCCCCCCCCCCCCCGCGTGAGGAGCGTGTGCCATTTGTCCCCCCCCCCCCCCGCGTGAGGAGCGTGTGCCATTTGTCCCCCCCCCCCGCGTGAGGAGCGTGTGCCATTTGTCCCCCCCCCCGCGTGAGGAGCGTGTGCCATTTGTTCCCCCCCGCGTGAGGAGTGTGTGCCATTTGTCCCCCCCCGCGTGAGTAGTGTGTGCCATTTGTCCCCCCCCGCGTGAGTAGTGTGTGCCATTTGTCCCCCCCCGCGTGAGTAGTGTGTGCCATTTGTCCCCCCCCCCCCCCGCGTGAGGAGTGTGTGCCATTTGTCCCCCCCCCGCGTGAGGAGTGTGTGCCATTTGTCCCCCCCCCCCCGCGCGCGCGTGAGGAGTGTGTGCCATTTGTCCCCCCCCCCCGCGTGAGGAGTGTGTGCCATTTGTCCCCCCCCCCGCGTGAGGAGTGTGTGCCATTTGTCGTCCCCCCCCCGCGCGCGTGAGGAGTGTGTGCCATTTGCCCCCCCCCCCCCCCCCCCCGCGCGTGAGGAGTGTGTGCCATTTGCCCCCCCCCCCCCCCCGCGCGTGAGGAGTGTGTGCCATTTGCCCCCCCCCCCCCCCCCCGCGCGTGAGGAGTGTGTGCCATTTGTCCCCCCCCGCGCGCGCGCGTGTGAGGAGTGTGTGCCATTTGTCCCCCCCCGCGCGTGAGTAGTGTGTGCCATTTGTCCCCCCCCCCCCGCGTGAGGAGTGTGTGCCATTTGTCCCCCCCCCGCGTGAGGAGTGTGTGCCATTTGTCCCCCCCCCCGCGTGAGGAGTGTGTGCCATTTGTCCCCCCCCCCCCCCGCGTGAGGAGTGTGTGCCATTTGTCCCCCCCCCCGCGTGAGGAGTGTGTGCCATTTGTCCCCCCCCCGCGTGAGGAGTGTGTGCCATTTGTCTCCCCCCCCCCCCGCGTGAGGAGTGTGTGCCATTTGTCTCCCCCCCCCCGCGTGAGGAGTGTGTGCCATTTGTCTCCCCCCCCCCCCCGCGTGAGGAGTGTGTGCCATTTGCCCCCCCCCCGCGTGAGGAGTGTGTGCCATTTGTCCCCCCCCACGTGAGTAGTGTGTGCCATTTGTCCCCCCCGCATGAGTAGTGTGTGCCATTTGTCCCCCCCCGCGTGAGTAGTGTGTGCCATTTGTCCCCCCCCGCGCGTGAGGAGTGTGTGCCATTTGTCCCCCCCTTCCCCTGCGTGAGGAGTGTGTGCCATTTGTCCCCCCCCCCCGCGTGAGGAGTGTGTGCCATTTGTCCCCCCCCCCCGCGTGAGGAGTGTGTGCCATTTGCCCCCCCCCCCGCGTGAGGAGTGTGTGCCATTTGCCCCCCCCCCCCCGCGTGAGGAGTGTGTGCCATTTGCCCCCCCCCCACGTGAGTAGTGTGTGCCATTTGTCCCCCCCCCCCCCCCGCGTGAGTAGTGTGTGCCATTTGTCCCCCCCTGCGTGAGTAGTGTGTGCCATTTGTCCCCCCACGTGAGTAGTGTGTGCCATTTGTCCCCCCCCGCGTGAGTAGTGTGTGCCATTTGTCCCCCCCCCGCGTGAGTAGTGTGTGCCATTTGTCCCCCTCCCCGCGTGAGTAGTGTGTGCCATTTGCCGCCCCCCCGCCGTGTGAGGAGTGTGTAGCACTGACCTGCCGGAAGAGCCGATGAATCGATGTGCTGAGTGCTCACCTCTAACAATGTGCTCTGTTTTAAACACGTGCTTTCTCGGGAACTTCCCACACACGCGGTGTTGTAATCCTATTCATGGGATGAGTGTCTCGCATAGCTCGGTGACAATTCTCTATCCATGCCGCCTCCCCCTCTTCCTGTCATGGTTCTCACCCTGCTGTAGCAAGTACAAATCACTCGAAGATAAATTATAAGCCGCTCACTAATAGACAGCAAATGCCGAGCCTGTAACGTGCAATCTATACAGCCCGCTGGGAAGGAGGATAGCCTTCCACTGCAATGATTACCTGTGTCAGATCGTGGAGCTCCTTTGAAATTCCCGCCCAAAGTTCCCGCGATTTTTTTTCCCGGGTGTCTGTTTCCGAAGAGGTTTCCTCCTCACCGAGGAAGTGTGCGATAGTATACACCCCATTGTATTGTGCTGCTAGAGACCGTGGTGTGTAGGACTGTAGATTTCTAGTCACATAACAGTACTGTACACTTTTATGGGCTCAAACCCTTGTGTTACAGACATTGCCTGTGGCTAGAAGTAAATCACTATGCCCCTCTGTCTCCATAAGGCCCCTTTCACACTTGTGCGACTTTGGATATCAGCGTCGCATACCCCATGATTCGCAACAATAACCATTCATATCTGTGTCACTTCAAGTCGCACCGACGTTGAAGAAGTCCCTGTATTTTGGTCCAACTTTGAGCGAGTTGAGCTCCATAGACCCAGGGGCATTGCTAGGTCTGCAAAAGATCTGGGGCTAGAGCCCATAGCAGAGGTCGCCAACCTTTTTGCGGGTGGGGGGGGGCACACCAGTGGTAAACAAGTGGTTCAACTCACCATAATGCAGAATCAGTGGGAGCCCTAGACGTGTCACTTGCCACATCACCTGCCACCAGATGCAGTGTCACTTGCCACCGTCACCTGCCACTGGATGTGGATTGTCACTTGCCATGTCGCCTGCCACCTGATGTGGATTGTCACCATTTGCATATTGTCACCTGGCACCAGATGTGGATTGTAACTTGCCATGCCAGCACCACCAAATGTGCATTGGTGGCAGGCTGGCAGCACTGGTCCATTTAGGGAGAGCGGTGATGTCATCTCACTGCTCCCAGCTGCAGCTCCGACATTTAAGCAAGGGGGCCTGGCTGCAGAGTGGAGCTCCACCGATGACAGGAAGCACGTGGCCTCCACTCCACCGTGCTGTGAGGGTGGAAGAGCACTGATGTGTGGTGGGCAGAGTGAGATGATGTCATCTCTCTGCACCTTGCTCCCACATTGAAGAGGCCCAGCTGTGAAGAGCGCTGATGTGGAGTGGTCGGAGAGAGATGATGTCATCTCTGCTCATCTGCCTGTTTGCTTCTCTCCTCTCCTCTCCTCTCTCATGCCATGCTCAGCCTTGGCCCACTTGTTAAGCAGGGACCCTACGGCAAGACACTCAGGGCTATGGGCCCCAGATTCTGAGCTATAGTTCCTATATATACCCCCTAACGACGCCTCTGCATAGATCTCAAGTTTACATGGGCATTCCCTGGAATCACAGCAAAATCGTAGTAAATAAATGTGAATGGTCCCAAAATTGTATCAAATTAAGTAAAAATATTGTGTTTTTTTCAAACTTGTCATACTTCTTTTGTTTATAGCACAAGAAATGAAAACCGCAGAGGTGATCAAATACCACCAAAAAAACCCCAAAAAACTCTATTTGTGGGAAACAAATATATTTTTTTTTAATTTGGGTACAGTGTTGTATGACCGCGCAATTGTCATTCAAAATGCAACAGCACTGAACATTGGCCTGGGCAGGAAGGGGGTGAAAATGCCCTGTATTGAAGTGGTTAGACTGCCCATACACTATTAGAATTTCAATTAACAGTATTTGTTGTAAGAATGTAAATGTTCATTTTCTTTTCTAGGTATGAGTGGGACAACCACAGTGATGAGAAAGTTTGAAGGAGCAGGACAGAAATTCATGTATTCAAAGAAAAAAAGATTCTATCAGTTACAGTATGTGTGTTTTCTTTTGGTATAGTTCATTAACTTCTTGCCACCCGCCCTGCCATCAAATGATGGTGGGGCATTGCGGCTCTGGTTCAAGGACGACGTCATATGACGGCATCCCAGAACGGCCGATCTCGAGTGGGTGCTCAGCGATCGCGGCTGCGCCCTGTTTCTAGGACACGGTGTGCCCCCAATCTCTGGAAAGAGCCACGGCTCTTTAACCAAGTGATTGGCTGTGTCCAATCACAGCCGGTCACATGTAAATAAGGCTCTCCTCACCTCACACTGACAGAGTGTGTGGTGAGGAGAGCCGATCAGTGCCATCTCCACGCAGGGGGACATCTAGGACTGTAATCAGGGCACTGATCATCAGTGCCCAGATTACAATATTGCAAAATAGTGTCACAAATTAGTGCCCACCAATGCCAGCTATCAATGTCCATCAGTGGCAGAAATCAATGACCATAAGCGATGCCAGTCTGTTCCACCTATTAGTGCTGCCCATCACTGCTGTCAATCAATGCCCATCAGTGCCACCCATCAGTACCGCCTATCCTTGCCACCTATCAGTGCCACCTATCAGTGTTCATCAGTACCACACGTCAGTGCCACCTATCAGTGCCCATAAGTGCGGCATATTAGTGCCTCCTCATCAGTGCCACCTCATCAATGCCCACCAGTTCAGCCTATCAGTTCCCATCAGTGAAGGCGGAAAATTACTTAGTTACAACATTTACTGACAGAAAAAAAGGTAAAAAAGGTTTTTTCAAAAAATGTTGGTCATTTTTTTTTCTGTAAAAAAACAAAAAAAACAAAAAACAAAAGCCCAGCGGTGATTAAATACCACCAAAAGAAAGCTCTATTTGTGTGAAGAAAATGATAAAAAAAAAATGTGTTTGGGTACAGTGTAGCATGACCACGCAATTGTCTTTCAAAGTGCGATAACGCTGAAAGCTGAAAAATGGCCTGGGCAGGAAGGGGGTGTAAGTGCCCGGTAGGCAAGTGGTTAAAGAGGAGGTCTGCTCACCCCATGGAAAATGAACTACAAATACTGTAGCTGCTGACTTTTAATATAACCCTTTCATGCCTAAGCCCAGTGGCGTCGCTAGGGGGTGGCTTTTGGGGCTATAGCCCTGAATCTGGGGCCCATAGCCCCTACTCTCTGCAGGGGTCCCCAAGGGGAGGGGAGGCTCTCTGGGGACCCTGATCTAAGTGGAGGGCTCTCTGGGGACCCTGATGCAAGGCGGAGGCTCCTAGAGGATATATACACACACATATATTACTGTATATACAGTGGTGTGAAAAAGTGTTTGCCCCCTTCCTCATTTCCTGTTCCTTTGCATGTTTGTCACACTTAAGTGTTTCGGAACATCAAACCAATTTAAACAATAGTCAAGGACAACACAAGTAAACACAAAATGCAATTTGTAAATGAAGGTGTTTATTATTAAAGGTTAAAAAAAATCCAAACCATCATGGCCCTGTGTGAAAAAGTGATTGCCCCCTAAACCTAATAACTGGTTGGGCCACCCTTAGCAGCAACAACTGCAACCAAGCGTTTGCGATAACGTGCAATGAGGCTTTTACAGCGTCCTGGAGGAATTTTGGCCCACTCATCTTTGCAGAATTGTCCTAATTCAGTTACATTAGAGGGTTTTCGAGCATGAACAGCCTTTTTAAGGTCATACCACAACATCTCAATAGGATTCAGGTCAGGACTTTGGCTAGGCCACTCCAAAGTCTTCATTTTGTTTTTCTTCAGCCATTCGGTGGTGGACTTGCTGGTGTGTTTAGGATCATTGTCCTGCTGCAGAACCCAAGTTCGTTTCAGCTTGAGTACACGAACAGATGGTCGGACATTCTCCTTCAGGATCTCTTGGTAGACAGCAGAATTCATAGTTCCTTTTATCACGGCAAGTCTTCCAGGTCCTGAAGCAGCAAAACAGCCCCAGACCATCACACTACCACCACCATATTTTACTGTTGGTATAATGTTCTTTTTATGAAATGCAGTGTTCCTTCTACGCCAGATATACTTGGACACACACCTTCCAAAGAGTTCCACTTTTGTCTCATCGGTCCACAGAATGTTGTCCCAAAAGTCTTGGGGATCATCAAGATGTGTTGTGGAGAAATTGAGACGAGCTTTGATGTTCTTTTTGCTCAGCAGTGGTTTTCTCCTTGGAACTCTGCCATGCAGGCCATTTTTGCCCAGTCTTTTCCTGATAGTGGAGGCATGAACGCTGACCTTAACTGAGGCAAGTGAGGCCTGCAGTTCCTTGGACGTTGTTGTGGGGTCTTTTGTGACCTCTTGGATGAGTCGTCGCTGAGCTCTTGGGGTAATTTTGGGCGGCCGGCCGGCCACTCCTGGGAAGGTTCACCACTGTTCCATGTCTTCGCCATTTGTGGATAATGGCTCTCACTGTGGTTCGCTGGATTCCCAAAGCTTTGGAAATGGCTTTATAACCCTTTCCAGACTGATAGATCTCAATTACTTTCTTTCTCAATTGTTCCTGAATTTCTTTGGGTCTCGGCATGATGTGTAGCTTTTAAGGATCTTCTGGTGGACCTTACTGTGTCAAGCAGCTTCTATTTAAGTGATGCCTTGATTGTGAACAGGTGTGGCAATAATCAGGCCTGGGTGTGGCTAGAGAAATTGAACTCAGGTGTGGACAACCACAGTTATAGTATGTTTTAACAAGGGGGGCAATCACTTTTTCACACAGGGCCATGATGGTTTGGATTTTTTTTCACCTTTAATAATAAACACCTTCATTTACAAATTGCATTTTGTGTTTACTTGTGTTGTCCTTGACTATTGTTTAAATTGGTTTGATGTTCCGAAACACTTAAGTGTGACAAACATGCAAAGGAACAGGAAATGAGGAAGGGGGCAAACACTTTTTCACACCACTGTACATGTGTATGCCCACCCAAGCATATGACTTTCTTTACCACGCTCTAGCCCCAGATCTTTTGTAGACCTAGCAACGCCCCTGCCTAAGCCTATTTCTGACATTTGTTGCTTACAAGTTAACATTTTTTGCTAGAAAATTACTTAGAACCCCCAAATATTATATGTATTTTTTTTAAAACAGAGTGCCTAGAGAATAAAATGCAGATTGTTGCAATATTTTATGTTACACGGTAATTGCGCAGCGGTCTTTCAAACGCTATTGCTTGGGGAAAAAGACACTTATGAATAAAAAAAAAGAAACAGTAAAGTTACCCCAATTTTTTTTGTGCAATGTGAAAGATGAGGTTAGAGTTACGGAGGGAGGTATTTTGCTAGAATTATTGCTCTCCCTCTAACTATCATGGCAATATCTCCCATGTGTGATTTGAACACCATTTACATATGCAGGTGTGACTTACGCATTTGGTTTCTTTGCTACGCAAGATCGTGGGGACGGGGCTCTTTAAAGCGGAGGTCCACCCTAAAATGGACCTCCGCTCATCGGAATCCCCCCCCCTCCGGCGCCACAATTGGCACCTTTCAGGGGGGAGGGGGGTGCAGTTACCTGTATAATCCAGGTAACTGCACCCACTTCCGGGATAGCTGTCTGCGGAAAGGGGCGTAGATTACGCCCCTTTCCGCAACTGCCCGCCCCTTTGCGCAAGTGCCCCGCTGCCTGCTGGGAAACACACAGTTCCCAGAGGCAGCGGGGACCGTCCGGATTGCGCCGCGCGGCTCGCGCATGCGCAGTAGGGAACCGGGAAATGAAGCCGAAAGGCTCCATTTCCTGATTCCCATACCCAAGATGGCGGCGGCAGGACCCGACAGACGACCTAGCGATCGGCTTCGGGTGCCGACATCGCGGGCGCGCTGGACAGGTAAGTGTTACTATTTTAAAAGTCAGCAGCTGCAGTATTTGTAGCTGCTGGCTTTTAAAAAAAAAAAAAACGCGGAGTCCCGGTGGACTCCCGCTTTAAAACATTTTTTTCCTTTTTTTTTTTTCAATTGTCACTTTAAAAAATGACCAGTTACACTTACCGGTAACGGCTTTTCTAGGAAATCTTCTAGGACGGCACACCTGAGAGATGACTGGTCCACCTGACAGGAAACACAATCAACAACAAGTTTAAAAGTTCCCACCCCTCCCTCAGACCCTCAGTTATGGTAAAGAAAAGCCCACACCGGTGTCAGAGGGAACATTCTGTGAGGAATGAATATACCACACCAATAAAACAAGGGTAGGGAAGTAGGCCTGCCGTCCTGGAAGATTTCCTAGAAAAGCCGTTACCGGTAAGTGTAACTGGTCATTTTCTCCAATCATCTTCCAGGACGGCACACCTGAGACGATAAGCAAGAAGTTCAGGCCTACCTTTAGGGCGGGACAACCGCTTGTAGGACCTTCCTGCCAAATGCCAAATCCTGAGGGGACAACAGCTCCACTCTGTAGTGCCTCAGAAATGTCCTATGGCTCGTCCATGTTGCTGCTCTGCAGATCTGGTCGATTGAGGCGCCTGCCCTTTCTGCCCAGGAGGTCCCCAGGGATCTGGTTGAATGTGCCTTAAGGCGGGCTGGCACTGGTTTACCTGCCTGCCTATAAGCAATAGATATGGTTTGTCTGACCAATCTAGCCATCATTGCCTTAGAGCAGTCATGTCCAATGTCCGGCCCGCGGGCCATTTGCGGCCCGCGGTCCGGTTTTGTATGGCCCCTACCTTGCCCCCAGCCTCTCCTGCATTATGGCCCGCCTGGCTCCGCACACCCCAAGCGCCTCTCTAAGAAGCTGAGGCGTGTGCGGCAGGTCCGGAGCCTGTGATTCCGGCGGGGATTGGTGGCGGTGATTGGCTGCTAGTGCCTCTCACCCCGCCTCTCGTCCCCGCCTCCCACTGACGGTCAGATGCTGGGGGCGGTCCAAGGCCTCCGGGAAGCTGACAGCACACGCCACCAATAGCAGACACTGAGCTGTCCCTGCAGCAGCTGCAGATCTCTCAGTGCCTGTGATTGGCGGCGCGGATTGTTTGCGGCGCCGCACGCTGTCAGCTGCCTGAAAGCCAGAACAGAGGAGAAAAAAGGTAAAGATAATTACCGATAAAGAGAATTAAAGAGGGAGAATATTAAAGAGAGAATATTAAAGAGAGAGAGGAATAAAGAGAATTAAAGAGAATTAGAGAGAGAAATAAAGAGAATTAAAGAGAGAGAGAAAGAGAGAGAGAAATAAAGAGAGAGAAATAAAGAGAGAGAATAAAAGAGAGAGAGAATTAAAGCGAGAGAGAATTAAAGAGAGAGAGAGAGAATAAGGCTGGGTTCACACTGCTGCGGGGGGAGATCCGGATGTGATTCGCACCGCACTGCAGTGCAAATCACATCCGATCTCCGTAGCGATGCGAGTTCAGCCATACAGATAGTATGGCTGAATTCGCATCGCTCCCGCAGCAAACTCGCACGGGACCCTTTTTTTGGTCCGCAGCAGAATCAGATCGCATGGGTGTTCACACCATGTGATCCGATTCCTGTGTGTGTGCGCAGATCGCACTGCGATATGCGGACGGATCTGGGGGTGTCATATATGAAAGGCAGAGTGATTTAACACCTGTGTAGATTTGTCATCCATGTGACGAAATGAAAAGTATGCCGTTTGCAATAAACTTTGGTTAAAAATTTAATTTGCATTTCATTTTAACGGTTCAAAAAAAGTCAGGCAAAATGGTCGGCCCTCATGCATGTTCACTTCATGAAATCCGGCCCTCTTTGAAAAAAGTTTGGACACCCCTGCCTTAGAGGCTTGTAGACCCTTTCTCTTCCCTGAGAAGGTGATCAATAAGTGACTGGACCTCCTAAAGTCTCTCACCCTTTCTAAATAGACTAGGAGACAGCGCCTGACATCTAAGAAATGGAACCTTTCCTCTTCCTTATTCTTGGGATTCTGGCAAAAGGACGGGAGAATAATCTCCTGTGAAATAACGAAGCCACTTTTGGCAAATAAAGGGGATCCTGAGTGAGGATTACCCTATCCTCTAGGATACGCAAAAACGGCTCTTTAATTGAAAGGGCCTGTATATCACCCACCCTTCTGGCCGTAGTGATAGCCAGAAGGAAGGCCAACTTAAATGATAAAAGTCTAACAGAAATTTGAGTCACCGGCTCAAAAGGCCCCTTTGTTAGGGCATCTAATACCAGGGACAGGTCCCATGGAGGGCAACTGACCGACCTGACTGGGACTACCCTTTCCCTGGTCAACAAAAATCTTTTTATCAGTGGTTCTTGTCCTAGCTCCCTGTCAAAAAACACGGACAGGGCTGCCACTCTGGACTTTGAGGGTGCTGACTGCCAAACCCTGGTCCACCCCCTCTTGAAGAAAGTCTAGGATGGTAGGTATCATCTGGAGAGCCCCCTCCTTAGACTGCATACATTTTTCTGGTGACGCCTTTCCTACTGAGGAGAAGAGTGTCTATCACTCTCTCCGAACAGCCCCTGTCACGGAGTATTTCCCTCTCAATAGCCATGCTGTCAGAGAGAGACGTCCCGGTTCGGGGTGAAAGACTGGACCCTGACTGAGCAGACCTCGTTGCACCGGCATATGCAGCGGGGGAGCTACCGAGAGACTCTGAATGGTGGGAAACCAAACCCTCTTGGGCCACCAGGGTGCTATCAGCACCAGGTCTGTCCTTGAGTAGGTTAACTTCTGTAGAACTCTGGGAAGGAGTACCAGTGGGGGAAAGGCATAAGGCAGCCTGAAATCCCACCCCTGTACAAGAGCGTCTATCCCTTCTGCTTCTTGATCCTTGTAAAGGGAGAAAAACCTGCGGACCTTGCATTCCTCCGGGAAGCGAACAAATCTATTTCTGGCTTGCCAAAATATCTGCACACCAGGAAGAAGATTCCTTTGCTCAATCCCCATTCTCCCTGAAGGATGGGCTGTCTGCCTAGGAAATCTGCCTGCAGATTGAGTGAGCCTTTTATATGAATCGCTGACAGTGAAAGGACCTTCCTTTCTGCTTCCCCAAGGATCTGTTGTGCTACCTCCCTCAGTTTGCCTGACCTTGTCACTCCTTGGTGGTTTAGGTATGTAACCATGACCAGGTTGTCTGAGAGGACCTGAACCTCTCTGTCCTGCAGCTGCTCTTGGAAATAGTCTAGGGCTTTGCCTACTGCCAGAAGCTCCCTGAAATTGGAGGATTCCCTGGCTTGGCTGCGGTTCCAGGACTCCTGGGTATATTGGTCTCCCAGATGAGCCCCCCAAGCGCTGGCGTCCGTGGTCAAGACCAATGGGTCTACCTGGGACCAGGGGCGACCTTTCAACAGATTATGTGGGTCGAGCCACCACTGCAGAGAGAGAGAGAGAGAGAGATCTCCTCTGTGAGGGACACTCTCCTCTCCAATGTTTCTCTTTTTCCTCCCCATGAGGCAAGTAGGAAGGCCTGAAGCTGCTGAGAAAGTAGTTGTGCCCAGGTTACTGCCGGTATGCAGGCGGTCATGAGACCCAGCAGACTCATATCTCAGAGAGGCTTCTCCTCTTTCGAGAAGGGTGACAACCGCCTTCTGGACCTTCACTACCTTTTCTATTGGTAGGAATACCCTCTGTGCCTGCGAGTCTAACAGGTAGCCTAGGTATAGTTTGGATTGAGATGGCGTCAGTGAGGACTTCTCCCGACTGACCATCCAGCCCAAGGTCTCCAGAGTCTCTAACATGATGTCTCTGTCTATCACCGCTTGCCTCTCATCCACACTGTAGATCAGCAAGTCGTCCAGGTAGAGTATTAACCCTATTCCCTGCAGGTGTAGGTATGCTACGACTTTGGCCATCACCTTTGTGAATACCCTTGGGCTTGCCGCCAGCCCAAAGGGAAGAGCTCTGAACTGCCAGTGTTGTACCTTCTGCTGTATGCATACTGCGAAGCGTAGGTACTTCTGGTGTTCGGGAGCAATGGGTACGTATAGATATGCGTCCTTCAGGTCCAGAGTGACCATAAAGACTGCCTGAAGATGTTTTCTTACTGAATAAATACTCTCCATTCTGAACCTCTTGGGAAGTAAGTAACGGTTGAGTCCTCTCAAATTTATTATTAACCGAAATCTGCCTGAGGGTTTTGGAACCACAAACCCGTGTGAGTAAAAACCCTGGGACAACTGACTGGCTGGTACTGGAGCAATAACCCCTTGCTCTGCCAGCTCCTTTAAATTTCCCAGTAACCCCTCTGCCCTGGCTGGGTCCCTGGGAAGAAAGGTAATAAGAAAATTCTGTGGGGGAAGACTCTGAAATTCCAGTCTGTACCCCTCCTTTAAAAGATTTAAAATATATGGACTGTGTAATCCTTTCCCACTGGGGAAGGAAGTCGCTGAGTCTTGCGCCTACCCTTACGGTGGCGTCATTTGCCTTCTTTCTGAGAGGCTCCGGAACTGGAGAAAAGAATTGCACTTTTTTCTTTCCCCTTTCCAAGGTTCCACTTCTTCCTCTGTTCAACTTTCCCCTTATGATGAGTCTTTGAGTGGGGGCCTCGAAAAAAAATCTCTTACCCCTTTCCCTCTTGGGCCTCACAGGGAACTTCTTTCCCTTTTCAGTAGACCGGGACAGGATATGATCTAGCCCTGACCCAAACAACAGGGAACCCTCAAACGGAATGTCGCATAAGCAAGACTTGGCAGTGAAATCTCCATCCCAGGTCTTTACCCATAGGGCCATCCTGGTGGAGTTTAGAAGTGCTGCTGACTTAGCTGTGGTCCTAACAGTCTCCACCGCTGCATCTGCCACATACGCTACCGCTCGACTGATTACCTCCAGCGAGTCTACAATTTCTTTAGTCTCCTTACCCCGGGAGACGTGATCCATCAATCTGCCAAGCCAGGCGTCTGCATTTCTGGCTACACAGGCGGAGGCTAGGGCCGGCGCCATTTGCCTCCCAGGCCCTTTTGAGTAATGTCTCAGACTTTTTATCCATCTGATCCTGGATGTTTCCAGAGTCTTCAAAGGATAAATCAGACCTCTTAGACACCTGTGCTAGGGCTGCATCCAAACGAGGAGTTTTAAAAAATGTCTCCTCATCCTTAAAGGGACACCTTCTC
This sequence comes from Lithobates pipiens, assembly GCF_037356315.1. Classification (NCBI taxonomy): domain Eukaryota; kingdom Metazoa; phylum Chordata; class Amphibia; order Anura; family Ranidae; genus Lithobates; species Lithobates pipiens. Next base: position 81,349,486 of record NW_027507686.1, on the reverse strand, counting down.
TTCCAAGCTTTCAGTTTCTGTAACCTTCCTAGGCCCCTATACACCCTATCCTGTGCAGAGGGGACCTGGATATTTTCTGAGGTGTAAATGGCCTTTAATAGGCCTTCCATGTCCTCAGTCGAGAACAAAAGTCCCCTAGGCTTAGCCTCCCCCTGGCTATCCTGGTTTCAATCTTCCTCCCCAGTACTAAAATCTGGGACCTGACCTTCCTCCACCTCAGACAACAGGGAGACCTGGCCCTGGGAACTTTCCGTATAAGATGTGGAAAAGTTTTCCTGTGAATGAGGGGTCTCTCTCCCAGAAGGACCCTCATCCTGACTCTTTAATAGAGTAGTTTGGAAAGACTGGAGGGTGGCTAACATCTCTGACTGTAAGGCCCTACATTCTTTCACAACCTGGGCGGTCTCCTTGCCTGTGAGCTTAAAGATACATCTATCGCAGAAAGGCTTGCTGTGGTCTTGTGCTAATGTAGAATTACAATAACCATGACACCTGGACTTCGAAGTAGCCTTTCCTTTAGACCTACAGGCTGACCCCTGGGTAGAGCCTTCAGTCCCTGGAAACAGTAGAAAATAAACAATTAGCTACTCATGTCCTAAAGGGGCAAGGGGGGGTCTGCCTCAGAGTACCCTGCCCCTACAAAACACAGCTGGATCACTCACCCCCTGTGGCGACCTCAATGGCTGTTTGCTCAGATGGACCTTCCACTTCCATAGCGATTTAGCTGCCCTGCAGGATCGCTGGATCAGGTGCTGTCTTGAGCGTTCCCCTTGTTTGTCTTGGAGATGCTGCAATGCATGAAGCGCCTCACCAGAAATGCTGCATGGGTGCTTTCCACTGCACCCTCTGCCGTTTAAATGACCGCTGATTGGCGCCATTTTTTGGAGGTCTGTCGCCCAGGAATGACATCGGGCCCTCCTGCCGGACTTCCGGTCTTGCGCAGTGATGCTGGAACGCACGCCGGCGTCCAGACCCAGCGAGATCTCCTCTATCCGGAAACTCAATGCCCGGAAGTGACGCGTCTTTCGACAAACTTCTGGACATGCGCAGTAGTGCTGGAAAGCACGTCATCCGCGTTCAGCACTGCTTGGAAAGATGCAGCTCACCGCCTCCACCAACGAACACAGTTCTAGGTAAGGCACAAACACAAATGGGGAGCAGCACGATTAGGACAACTCCCCTGTCCCCTGTGGCTGAAAACAAGGCTTTCCTGAGGAAAGACCTTGAGTGAGGATTACCCTATCCCCCCCAGGTGCCCCTGGGGGTTACACGAGACCATCACAGACCCTGTCTGTCTGAGTCCCAGGAAAAATAATCCTGTTTAGAGAAAAACGGGGTCCCAGACCCCTCAGAAAAAAACAAAAAAGGAGAAACTTGGTTTCGCTGCCATCCTGTGGGAAACTGTAGGACTGCCGAAAGTTTCTCTGGGTCCATTGAAAACCCAGCAGTGGAAATGACATAGCCCAGGAATGTAACCTGTTCACGATGGAACTCGCACTTCTCCAGGTTACAATAGAGATTGTTCTCTCTTGGTTTCTGAAGTACATGACAGACATCTGTGTGGTGGCTCTCCAGGGACTTGGAAAATATGAGGATATCATTGAGATAAACCACCACACACACAACTGCAACAAATCTCGGAGGACATCGTTAATAAATTCCTGGAAAACTGCCGGGGCATTACAAAGGCCAAAAGGCATTACCAGGTATTCATAATGGCCTGTTCTGGTATTAAACGGAGTCTTCCACTCGTCGCCCTCCTTAATGCGCACAAGATTGTATGCCCCTCTCAGGTCAAGCTTTGTGAAAAACGTTGCTCCCTTGAGGCGGTCAAATAACTCAGTAAGCAGTGGAATCAAGTAGGCATTCTTAATCGTGACACGATTGAGACCCCTAGAATCTATACAAGGTCTCAGTTCACTGCTCTTCTTTTTCACAAAGAAGAAACCAGCACCAGCAGGAGACGAGGATTTGCGGATGAAACCTCGAGAAAGTGCGTCAGCAAAATACTCTTCCATGGCCTTATCCTCCAAGACCGACAAAGGGTAAACCCGGCCACGAGGAGGTATGGCACCAGGTTGAAGGTCAATTGCGCAATCATAAGGCCGGTGTGGAGGCAAACTACTGGCTTGACCTTTATCACATGGGCAGGCTGTAAAGGTCTCCCGTCAAGAGCCTCAATGGCAAGTGGAGTGTCACGCAGCTGCAGTGGAATCGAGTGCTGCAAAACAAATGCAGCATCAATGAACAGGCCTGCAGCCCCAGAGTCGATTAGACCCTGTATCTCGATGGATGACTCAGTCCAAGAAAGGGTGACCAAAACCAGGGGCTTATCCTTCTGGATAACTGGGGACGAAACAATGCCACCTAAAGTCTGTCCATGACAGAACCTCAAGGTTCGGGCGTTCCCTGGAGGGGTAGGACAAGACTTCATAAAGTGACCTGCCTGGCCACAATAAAGGCACAATCTCTCCCTCCTCCTAAAGGCTCTCTCATCCGCAGAGAGACGCGTGAAGCCCAGGTGCATGGGTTCATCTTCACTGACCAACTCGGTACCAGGAGGCATGGGAGGTGAGGGAGGCATGGGTGGGACTACAAAGCTTGGAGGCAAACATACAGGAGGCTTCCGCAAGCGCTCCTTAAGAGAAAGTCTTTCTCTGAGTCTGGAGTCAATGAGGATGGCAAACGAGATCAAGCTCTCCAGCTCAGTGGGTATATCTCGGGCTGCTATCTCATCCTTGATGGAATGCGCTTTTTGAATGATCCCGCTGTCTTCTGGGACATGCGTATCTCCCAGAAGGCAGCAGGGGGTAGGGAGGGGGAACTGCAAATGACAGATCACAGCACAAGGATTGCGCTGATCTTACCTGAAAGTAGGAGCAGGTACTTGGTGTAGCACAGGCTTAGTATTGCCTCTGTAATATATGCAGAATATTGCTCTTTGAAACATTGCATTGCATTTTCTGGCTAAACTGATAGCTGCAGGATTGAAGGCAGATTGGGTCCTGCTGTAGCTAAGAAAGAAGCCCACCCCTAACAACAAAAACAATGAAAGACAGGATTGGATAGCTGCCAAGGAGAGCTGTGATTGGGGGAGAGAGAGGAGGACACAGGTGGAGAGACAGACTGGCATGGTGGCAGGCAGACAGAAGAAAGTATCCCATGTGTTTACCTCTTGAGCACTTCCAGAGCCTGTGACTCTCCTAAAGGAAGGTGCACACTTGAGAGGGGAGTTTGCAGTGTTTTATTCTGCCTGATTACTGAAGATGTGATAACAGTGCAGAGAAATCTAGAGACCAATTTCAGTGCTGCAGCAATCATCATCATTATCCTGTTTGGAGGTTTCTGTGGCATGTGTTGCTCCCATCACCATCCAGTCAACTGAGACAGCGATCAATCTACCAATTGCTGGAAGGAAGATATACCAAGTGCATCTAATGGTGAGAGATCTTCTGCCATCCTTGTGTATGTGGATCTAGCTGTTAGGTCCTATTTACTGTTAATGCAGCTTTATGTGAAGGTGGATCTCCACATCTCTTAATCTTTGTGACACTTTGTGAAGATACCCCTTTCCTATCTGTGGATTACAAATATTACTTCACAAAAGTCTGAGTACTCAAACACAGGATTTAAAGGGCCCCAACGCTGGCAGACTCTGTGTGTGTTTGTGTGAATAGAATTCCCACTGGCCAGTGGTTAGCTAGAACCTACAAGACCTAGGTAGGATCTTATAGTCAGTAATATCACTTTTGGGAAATTGTTGAACATTATTCTTTGTATTGTATTGTACAGTTTTGTTCACCACTTGTTCAGTGCATTTCAGGCAAGGCCTCCCACTGGCGGTTAAAGTGAATGAACACAAATTCTGTTTTCCTTTACTGAGAAGTTGTAGTATATTATTGCAATTAATATTTGTATTCTGTTAATCAGTTTATCTCTTTTCAGGGCTTTTTGCTAGTTTTAATAAAGCCCAGCTAAAAGTTTAAACTGTGTTTTGGTGTTACTGAGATCCTGGGGAGGGTGAGTCATCACTGGTGTGGGACAGAAGACCCGTATATTACAGTGGCCCCTGCGGGGGTGGCGCTACATTGGTTTTGACAGGTATCCGCTCTCCCCTGAAAGGTGCCAAATGTGTCAGCGGGGGTGAAGGAAGCAAACAAGCAGAGCTTCCTCTTTTGGGTGGAGGTCTGCTTTAAGCCGGCCATAAACGGATCAAAATTCTGTACTAATCAAATGAATTTCGATCCATCTATGGGCAGGCTGGTTGTACTGAAGTTCATCTATCAATGGACTTCAGTGCAACTAGCCTGTTGGTATTTTTTATGTTATCACTGCTGACGGCTATAACTGACAGCAGTGATCCTGGTATTCTGACAGTAGGGAAACCTCCCACTGTCAGAATACAATAGTGCAACGGGAAGGTTTCCCCAGCAACACAGTCAGAATCAACCCATGGTTGAAGGTAAGAAAATGTCATCTATGGCTTGGTTTAATTTTCACCATCAGGAAACCAACCTTAAAAAAATGTGTAGCAATTGCTGGAGTGCGTCCATGTGGACTGGAAGTGACTGCAGGAGGTCAGCAGTGCTGGTATGCGACATTTTATGGTACTCAGTGCTTTAGCAACCTATGTGTATTCAGTAAGGCTGGCTATAGATGACTTTTTCTTTTTTTGATCAGCCAGTACATTACATGGTTCTCGTTACAAAACACTCTGCGGTGGGTCCCTCCCATATCTGTACTGGGTGTGCAGAAAGCATCTGTGCATCATCCTATATATTTTTTTTTTACCTTTTGAAAGGCAACTGTTCTGTGTCATTGCTCTCTATGTCCTTTGGTTTATTTGCTATACTCATTGAATGGTAATCTATATGAAAAACAATGCAGTCCATGTTCAAACGCTATTACTGGGGACAGGCAAAATAGTGTAACTTAAAAATAAAGTTTAATGTGCTGGTGGTAGCATACCTGCAGGTGCACAGACGTATGCTCTGAATGCACACTATTAGCACCCAGGGTATATGTCCATGCCCTGAAAGTACTTTTCCACCACCTTTCCCAGGACCTGCGGCTGACACTTACAGCTGCCCATTGAGATAAATAAAAGAAGCAGCTGTACACCGCAGCTGACCCCTAAAAGCGATTCCATAAGCCCTGTACACACGGGCAGACTTCTGGACGACATTGGCTGGTTCACTAAAAACTAGCCAACATTCAGCCCTTGTGTATGGCAGCTGGACTGAAAGAAGCCGGCTATTTGACTAGCTTCTGTTGGACATGCATGCTGGAAATGGGGTTGCCATCTCATCCCTTTAAACCTGAACACATATAAATTACACAGGTTCTGAGGCTAATTTAATGCGGATAAGGACCCAAGTGAGTTTATTAACCACCTCAATTGGCCACAGAACCTGTGTAATTACATATTTACATAGTCAGGTTGAAAAAAAGACTCAAGTCCATCTAGTTCCGTTAATTAATATGTGTTCAGCTTTAAAGGGATTAGTTGGCAACCAGCAGCCAACCGGCTCCGGAACAGGGCTCTCAGCCAATGACTGAGAGCACTAATCTGAGTGTTCTGGCGGGGGTAGTCCCCCTTTCATAACACAACAGCTTAGGGAGGAAGATCGCTGTACAAAATCGCAACCATTCGGGAAATAATTCAGCAGAACATAGCAAATAACCCCACTCGGCCAGAACAAGAAGAAAAAAAAACACACAAAGTTTCTACAACCACGAGATTTACTCTGGTCCCAATCACCACTGACACCACCAACACCATCATCAGAAACCTCAGAGACAGCATATCGCCAAATGACATCATTCCCACAAAACTTCTGAAAGAATGTACTGACATCCTGGCACCTATCATAACATACCTCATAAATCAGTCATTTAAAGAAGGAATCGTCTCTACCTCCCTCAAGCAAGGCACAATCAAACCCCTCTTAAAGAAGCCTAACCTTGATCCAAAAGACCCAAATGACCACAGACCTGTCACAAGCCTCAACGCCTTCTCCAACATTATCGAGAAAGCAGTAGTACAACAGCTACAACTCCATCTGGACACCCATAAACTCTTGGACCCACTAAAAACTGGTTTCCTGCCCTGGCCACGGGACAGAAACTGTACTCCTCAAAATCTGGGATGACACCCTTGAAGCAGCAGATGAAGGAGAATCGTGTCTCCTGGTGCTGCTGGACCTCAGTGCAGCGTTCGACACAGTAGACCACAAAACCCTGCTCATTCGTCTCACAGAAGTAGCTGGAGTTGCAGACTCAGACTTACCCTGGTTCACACCCTTTCTAGAAAATCTCAGAAAGTGAAACTAGGAACGTTCACTTTGGAAGCACAAAAAATTACATGTGGAGTCCCTCAAGGATCACCCCTGTCACCCATGCTCTTTAACATCTATCTCCATCCACTCCTCAAAATCATCAGCAACCGGGGGTGCACATGCGCGAGGGTTCCAATATGGCCACGTAAGCCGGGAGCTCCGCGCCACGCCGCCTCTCCAGCACTACTAGCAGGCCACCCAGCCCTGCTACCGGATCCGCTCACCACACACCGGGACCTCTACTCCCCGGTGACCACTCTGATACTATTCCGGCGCCCCAGGCTGGCCGCAAACCCAGAGAAGGCCGAGTGTTAAACCGCGGGGTGTACCAAGATGGCCACCGGACTCTAATAAACCACGAGGGGAAGCTCACACCGAACCAGAGGCTCAAACGGACGCTTTCAGAGGTACACCCTACCCCCCTGTCCACTAAGACCCCCTTGTATGCACAGAACGGGGGCCAGGAGGAACCTACAGAGGGAGTTCAGCTCCACCACACAAACAGGGTGTCACAAGATGGCCAACGCAGCTGCTGCAGCATCTCAGCCATCTCCCCAGCACCTGGATTTTACTCCAGATCACAAATCTGTCCTATCTCCGGCTATTCTTCACTTCACATCAGGGCCGCACTGCTTGGGGCCCCCTGCCCAGACCCCATCCCCTGCCTCGACAGAATCACTACTTAATCAGGTCTTTGGGGATCAGGCCTTATCCCCGGCTGGCCCCACTACCTTGATCACCTCTGGCCCTCAAGGTCCAACCACCCAAATTTCCCAGCTCTCCCTGGATGATCTATTTATTAAGTTCTCAACACTCCTGGACAGGGGTCTCGCTGTGAACGCAGCAGCCATCACAGGAGAAATCAGAGCAGATTTGCAAAATATTGGATCCAGGATGGATGCCATTGAAGACAAGATAGAACAAACCTCGGCAATTACCCATCAAAATACTGGTCTCATCCAAACACTACAGGATCAATTAGACACAGCGTTTACACGCATTGATGACCTGGAAAATAAGTCTAGGAGACTGAACTTCAGAATCAGAGGCCTGCCAGAATCTGTCACGGACATCGCAACTGCAACACAGGATTCAATCTGGGCTCTGGTCCCCAATATCCCAACAGCTCGCCTGGAGCTAGATAGAGTCCACAGAGCCATGGGACCCCCCAGGAAGGATGGATCTCCCAGAGACATCATTGCTAAACCCCTTTACTATGCAGTGAAGGAGGCGGTGATGAAACAAGCTAGAACCCTCCCGCAAATCTCCTGCCAAGGACATCCAGTGCAAATATTTGCAGACATCTCCCCCTCTACCATCCAAAGGAGAAGATCCTTGAAGCCGCTCTTGTTGGCCATGGCCCAAAAGGATATTAAGTACAAATTGGCCTTCCCGTTCGCTGTACGATTTTCATTTAAGGACCAGCACTACTCCTTTTCCACATTCAACTCTGGAGAAAGGCTACTTCTGAAATTGAATGTGATTGCTCAAGAAATGGAAATGGAAGCTGTCGCTCCCACCTTAAGCTCCAACAAACGTCCTCCACCGACTGGATCTCCAAATCCACTGTGGAGTAAAACCAAATCCAGAAGATCTTCCAACCATGGACCCCCTTGAACTAACTATTCTCCTGTTTTCTGACCCTCCTCAGGGTTGTAGTTCCTAAAAGTCTTTTCTTGGACCATGGAGGCCGGAAGGCCATCCAGTCCCCCCACAATGGGGACTGTATTCTTCCTTTTTGCCTAATTACTCCCCCGCCGGGACTTGGGTTACAGTTTTCTTCTTTCCATTTTTTTTTTTTTTTGCATTTTACAGTTGTGATCTTATTCCTGATCATAGTTATTGAGGCTTGAAGCCTCTTGGGTGGCACACCTAATGTTACACTATCTAAACCTGTTGGCTCTTGTCTAGCTATTTAGTTCCTTGTTTGAATCCAGCGGGTTAATGAGTGCTGGGGCGCAGCGTGAGACACATGCGCCTCCTTCTACCTTTTCGACTACCTAGGATGTCGGAGAGGTCGGGCGACCAACCCTAGGGTTGGCATTTTTCTTTCCTTATGTATCTCACAATTGGCTGTGAGATGACCACAGTCCCCTTTTCTCCCCCCTTGGTCTCCTTTTCACCAGGGGGGGACACTCTTTTTCCAACTTGGATCTATATCTTTCTTTTCTTTATCCCCCTTCCTCCCTCGGAGCATCACTCACTCACTTTCTATTTTTCAGATTTGACGGTGATTCGGCTTATCACAAGTGTCAATACAGTCAACGAATGTCTTCGACTATTTCAGCTAATTCCACCTCCTCTACTCCCCGGGAGGGTAAGTGATGTGTCTATCAGTAGCTCTCCTCACCCAGGTGTCCATGGCTGATCATATAAAACATACCTGGAGGATAGCCTCTCACAACGTACAGGGTATAAACTCTGCCCTCAAGCGTAAGAAAATCTTTAACTCATATAAATCCTCCAAAATAGATATCCTTCTTCTACAAGAAACCCACTTCCCTATTAAGTATAATCCCACTTTTTTACACTCTCACTATAATAAATTCTTTCTCGCTAACGCAGCAAATAAAACCAAAGGGGTAGTTTTTGCCAAATCCTGTAATTTTCAAATGGTCTCTGAAACCAAAGACCCCAACGGTAGATATCTGCTGGTAAAAGGCACATTGAATGGTCACCTCTATTAATTTATCTCATACTACTCCGCTAACAAGGGGCAAGCAGTTTTCTTCAGACGCCTCTTACTGAACCTCACTCCCCTACTAGAAGGGACAGTCGTACTCGGGGGGATTCCAACACAGCTTTTGACCAGGGACTGGACAAAACTAGACCCCTGGCAACACAACTCATTCGTCCCTCTAATGAGAGCCTCAAACTAGCTAAATTGATACACGAGCAGGGACTGGCGGATGTCTGGAGAGAGCTGAACCCCACCAAAAGAGATTATACCCACTTCTCCCATCCCCACAAAACTTACGCCAGAATTGACCATCTTTTAGTAAAACCCTCATCAATTCCTCTCATACTCCAATCAAAAATTATTGAATCCACCCTGTCAGACCACTCCTTGGTGGTTATGAATATTCGATCCCGCTACAACAGACCGGGCCATAGACAATGGAGGCTCAATGAGTCCATTCTCTCAGATCCTGTTAGGGTCACAATGCTTGACAATTCCATTAAGGAGTACTTTAAATTTAATGACTGTGAGGACATCTCAGCGGAAACACTGTGGGCGGCTCATAAAGCCTTTATTAGGGGGGAACTCATCAGACTGTCATCTAACATAAAAAAAGAACGAGAAGCAGACATCAAGAAATTAGAAAAAGAATATGAGTCCCTTAAGACACGACATAAACCAAATCCCGACCACACTGTGCTCCCCCAACTAGACAGGATCAGGCTTGAATTGAATCTAGCCCTAACTGCTAAGGCCGAAAAACAAATAAGATGGTCTCAAAATCGATTTTATACACACGGTGATAAAATGGACTCCATGTTAGCTACCAAATTGTCACCCTGACTCAAAACGCATGCGTTACCAAAAATTCTAATCCCCGGACAAGGCCCCACAGCTAATCCCTCAAAGATTCTTGATTCATTTTCGGAGTTCTACAATAAACTATACTCACCAAACCCTGCCCCTTCTGACTACACCATTGACGCATTCCTAAATGGCTTGCCTATCCCACAACTCTCCCCGGATCACAGAGACAGCCTTGAAAGGTGCTTACAACAGAGGAAGTCTTAGCAGCAATTTAAAACCCTAAAAACAGGCTCGGCCCCTGGGCCGGATGGCTTATCCAATCCTTATTACAAAAAATTTGCTGACACCTTAGCCCCTTATCTATCCAAATTCTTTAACCACGCTACGAAGGGAAACCCACTTGATCCTCAGCTGAATGCAGCGCTGATAGCCGTCATTCCAAAACCAGACAAGAACCCGGAAGAGGTTGGGAACTATCGCCCTATCTCTTTGATCAATTGCGACGTCAAAATACTGACCAAATTCTCGCCACTCGGGTGGCAGATTTTATTAATGCATACGTTCACAAGGATCAAGTGGGTTTCATTCCAGGCAGACAGGGCCCAGACCAGATAAGGAGAACTATTGACATTATGTCTATTCTTCAGACGAACTGGGATGGTGGCCCCAAACAGTCGGGTATGCTACTCTCGCTAGATCTTCAGAAAGCCTTCGATTCGGTCTCCTGGCCCTACATTTTTGCCATACTATGCAAATGGGGCTTTGGACAACGTTTTGTAGGTCTTATACAGGCACTTTACTCTACCCCCACGGCAAGAGTTCGAATTCAAGGCTTTTATTCTAAACCCATAGAGATAAGGCAAGGGACCAGGCAAGGATGCACATTGTCCCCACTCATCTTCGCAACGGCGATTGAGATGCTCGCTATTGCTATACGAAAAAAAAAATCGAGACATAAAAGGGGTATCATGCGGCTCTCAAACTCACAAATGTGGCCTTTTTGCCGACGATATTATGCTCTTTGTCACCTCACCCATAACCACCTTGCCCAACCTATGCTCCCTGCAAGCTACCTTCTCCAAGATGTCAGGCCTTCAGGTGAATTACAGTAAATCCCAGGCTCTCAATGTCTCCCTAGATACCTCAAAAAAAAGGAGAATGGTTGGGACTTTATATGAGGCCATGACCATCCGGTACATAGGTCTCCATCCCTAATCGATAAAAAAGCATGGGGGAAATAGGGGCAGACGGGGCAGTGGGACTTTATATGAAACATAACGCTAAGGTAGAATGAGTCATTCATTGTAAGTATAATTAATATTTATTCGATATCCAATTGGGGCACAATGTAGTAGATGATACAACTATTATAACAATAAATAAGGTATAGAATAAATAAAACATGATTGGTCTATCACATCACAGAAAAATTTGTAGCATCGCATCATAGAGAAATAAGTAGCATAGTAGAAACATTAGCACATGATTAATAATAGTAGCATCCGCAGTACACCCAACATGGATATAGCCAAAATTGTATTAAATAAAAGTGATGACTCAGACAATCAAAATCCATGGTATGTACATGATAGCTGTGACATGTCATCAAGTATAAATGCTCGACGCGTTTCGTGGAAGTTTGTCAAATTTTGATTTTGATTGTCTGAGTCATCACTTTTATTTAATACAATTTTGGCTATATCCATGTTGGGTGTACTGCGGATGCTACTATTATTAATCATGTGCTAATGTTTCTACTATGCTACTAATTTCTCTATGATGCGATGCTACTAATTTTTCTGTGATGTGATAGACCAATCATGTTTTATTTATTCTATACCTTATTTATTGTTATAATAGTTGTATCATCTACTACATTGTGCCCCAATTGGATATCGAATAAATATTAATTATACTTACAATGAATGACTCATTCTACCTTAGCGTTATGTTTCATATAAAGTCCCACTGCCCCGTCTGCCCCTATTTTCCCCATGCTTTTTTTTTCCCTAGATACCTCCACATTTGACCTCTTAAAACAGACCTTTAAATTCCATTGGAGCGATTCCTCTATCGGATACCTAGGCATCAATCTTACAGCTAAGATAGAGACCTTATACAGCCATAACTATCCTCCAATGTACCGTAAGCAAGAAACAGACCCCCGGACTTGGTCACAACTCCCCATCTCTTGGCTAGGCAGGATACACGCTGTTAAGATGACACTATTGCCCAGATTATTATATCTGTTCAGATCTCTCCCAATCCCCATTCTCAAGGATCACATTAATTCCCTCCAAAGCAAAATTCTAAAGTTCATCTGGGGTAAGACAGGGTTCAGACTGTCCCGCAGCATTCTTTTTGCCCACAGGAAAAAAGGAGGTTTAGGACTACCACACCTGTTCAGGTATTATCAAGCAGCTAGGCTGACTCAGATGTCCGTGTTTTATTCCAAATATGAGAAACCAGACTGGGTGCACATAGAGAAACAGGCAGTCCCTACTTTTACTCTGGACTTCCTACTGTGGACTCCCCAGAAAAACAGACCGGCAATTCTATCCCCGACCTTATCGCACTCCTTTACACTATGGGATTCCTTACGCTCTTCTGCCTCTTTGGTCTCAACAATCAAACCACTAACTCACATATTTAACAACCCTTGCTTCCCTCCAGGGTGCAACGTTTTAGCCTTCAAATGGTGGGTCGATAAGGGCCTATACAGGATAGGACACTTCTTTACAGCAACAGGGCCAATCACCTTAAAACAATGCATCAAGAAACTAGATCTCCCTAAGACCGAAATATTCCGGTTTCATCAAATTCAACATTTCCTACATTCTCTCTGCAAAGGGGACTCCAACCCCCTGATATATACAGAGTATGAACTTTGGTGTGGTCAAACCATGGACCAGAGGGGGGGGGGGATCTTCTTGGTATACACATCACTCACCACTCCCGTCGCTAAGGTGCCCTATATGGTTGCCTGGGAAACTGACTTTTGTTTTCAGTGGCCAATGGAAAAATGGCACTCGATGGGGGCCAAATCCTTCAAAGGTCTGCTCAACACCAACCTTATGGAAGCGGGGACGAAAGTGCTAACCAGGTGGTACTACACGCCTGCCAGAATTGCATCAATGTTCCCAACAGCTAGCCCTCTCTGCTTCAGAGGATGCCAGCTCACAGGGACCATGCCACACATCTGGTGGGAATGCCCAAAAATCCGCCCCTTCTGGAAGAGGGTCTTCAATCTAATCGAAAGGTTGGTTGGATCTCCCATTCCCAGGTCCCCCATGGTGGCTCTTCTTAATGATCCGATTCCACATCTGTCTAAGCCTTCCAGCAGACTGGCCCAATTTGTGCTTCTGGGAGCCAAAATCACCATAGCCAGAAACTGGAAGGAACCAGGGGTCTCTTTCACCAAAGCTAAGAGAAAGATATCCTGGGTAATGTCTCAGGAGAGGCTGGCCAGCCTACTGGAGGACTCATCCGATAGATTTATAGCCACCTGGGAGCCATGGGCCCGATTAATGGGACTATCCAACTTTCCTTACGTGTGACCTTCTCTCATAGAACTGTGAGCGAGTAGTGATGCTTCTCCCTTACCTCCCTCCCTCCTTTTCCCCTCTGCTTCTTCCCTTCCGTCTCAACTTTCCCTCTCTCTCTCTCTCTTCTCTGTCCTAAGGTTAGTCCAGAAAGGACTGTATTTATATATAAGCGTCTCATAGGCACTGCTAGATTGAAAGCAACCAGAGCCCTCGGAGACACACAAACGCATCCTCTACTTAGCAGATGAGCTGATGAGTCTTCAGTGGGCTGATAAGCTGGCTAGAAAGTTTCACCCTGGTAATGGTTTGACACTCCCTTTTCATAGGATTAGGACGCCGGCCTCCTTCGACACAGAGTGATCCCAATTGGGTTGTCGGGGAAGCTGTGCGGCGATCCGTTCTACCTCACTTCTAGCAGTTAAGTTAACCATGACCAGACATACCTGATTGTTAGGCCACACGGCTTCCCTACAGTTCAGGGCCTGTTCGAACCTGTTAATACTTAACGCTTGTGCCTTATTACATAATCTCTACTCTTTGTATGTACAAATGAGATCCTACGATCTCAATGTTTGATATACAGATGTTATTCTGAAATAAATAAAAACTTTTGAAAGAAAATCATCAGCAACCAGGACGATGTCCACACCACTCACCATCCTTGGACAACCCATCACCCCCAGAACTAAAGCCAAAAGCCTCAGCGTCATCTTTGACTCAAACATGAGAATGTATGCACAAACAGGATCAGTAGTCAGCAGGACCCAATACCTTCTTCACCTACTGCATTGACTCATCCCCTTCATCCCGGAAGGAGATACAGCAGCAGTAGTTGGAACAATCATCAATTCCTGACTCGACTACGCAAATTCCCCCTACCTAGGACTTCCAAAATACCAAATTTCACGTCTACAAACCGTCTAGAACACAGCAGCCAGACTGGTAACTGGAAAAAACCCTGGGAATCAATCACCCCATCCCTGATGAACCTCCATTGGCTAGCCGTGAAGGATCGAGTTACATTCAAGACCCTCTGCCTCACTCACAAATGTGCACAAGGAAAACCCCCGCAATACCTCTGCAACAAAATAAAGCACTACACCTCAGGTCGCACTCTCCAGTCAACTAACCAGAACCTTATCCACATCCACAAGACCCGTTACAAATTAAAAGGCGAATGAAGGTTCGCAGTACAAGGACCACGGCTATGGAATGCTCTACCCGCGGACATCCACTCGGAGGAAAACTATCTGGCATTCAGAAAGAAGCTCAAGAGACTTGAAAACCCAGACGGACACTGGCAACATAAGCACCCTGAGGCGATTTAGTTTGCATATGTAGGGCTATACAAGTTACTCATTCATTTATACTAACATCAGATTGTTAGTACAGCAATTTATATCGGAGCTGACTGTTTTTTTTTTTTTCTCGTTCAACCCATAATGTGTACCGGGCTTAAGTCACTACACATTGTATGCCCGCTGTATGGCTGTACGCATGAAGCCAAATGGTAAATGCTAATTCTCAAATAAAATTTTTGTAAATCTATTCAGTATCTTTCTAAATTGAAATATGCAACTAAGCAGAATGTATAACTACTAGACATGTGCACACACTGAAATATTTTGTTTCGGAATTTCGTTTTCGTCTGAAAAATACATTTATTTAGTTACTCCCGAAATTAGTTTTTATTTATTTTGTTTTGTTAAAAAATGCATTTGTCCGAAAATCCAAAATAATTAAGTTTGAAACTGTCATTGAAGGCTTATGGTGTCTGTCGAATGTTCTAAGAAGATTCGACGGAATAGCTTGTAGGCGGAAGATTCGACAGAGCAGCTAAACTGTACGACACTGCAATCGTATATTTCCGGTCGAATGTTCCGCCTACAAGCTATAGTAGAATTCTTGTTCAAGTAGTTTTTATTGAAGTTTTCCAAAAGAAAAATACAAAGGCATTGCAAATAAAACAATAGTATACAGTGGTAAACATTGTACTGCTAAATAGTCTGTGTACATACTATATAGTAGAATTCTAATGTTGTATGACACTAGTAATTAGGGATGAGCTTCGTGTTCGAGTCGAACGTACGTTCGACTCGAACATTGGCTGTTCGTCCGTTCGGCGAAATCCGAACTCTTGGTCCGTTCGCGTCAAAATTCGTGTGGCGCGCACGGCCCACAATGCACTGCGATGGCGCAGTGCATTGCTGGCTCATGATTGGCCAAGCATGCACTGTGACCCCACATGCTTGGCCAATCGCAGCGCCAGCAGCGAGGAGAGCCATGATTGGCCACAGGCAGGATGCCTGTGGCCAATCATAGCTCAGGCTGTGTAGTGCACGCCCCACACTATATAAGGCCGCCTTTGAGGCGGCCTCGTGTAGTGTGTTGGCATCTGAAGCAGTGGGTGTTCTGTGTACCTTCAACACAGTTACACACCGATCGTTTTTGGCTGATTTCCTATCTTGCTCTTGTGTAGTGGTTATTGTCTGTGCCCTGACCGCAGTTTACACCACTATATTCACCTCATCTATATAGCTAGTGATCTATCTTTAATAATAGAGCTTGCAGTCAGTAGTGTTAGGAGATAGTGCGTGCTGTCTGCGTGCTCTGTACCCAGTACATACCGCTATAATCCACCTACATAGCTGTTCTCTATTTGAGCCCAATTGCCATCTGCAGGAGTTATTGGAAGTTGTGTGTGCCTCCAGCACAGCACAGTATACATCTGTATATACCCCTTTATCTCTGCTGTTTTCTGGTTATTGTCTGCGTGCCCTGACCGCAGTATACACCGCGATATTCACCTCAGCCTAAGGCCCAATTTTTCTGCCCCTGTTTAACAGGGACGTTTAAGTACAATTTTTGATGCAATGCTTTGCAGCAGGGCTAATTCCAGCAAAAAAACTTGAGTATATGGAAGAGGTTGCAGTGTGGTGGCACCAGCAGCAGTGCCTAAGGCCAAATTTTTCTGCCCCTGTTTAACAGGGACATGTAATTACAATTCTTGATATAATATTTTACAGGAGGGCCCCTTCCTGTGCCCACCCAGAGTAACGGTGAGGACTTATAGTGTTGTGGCACCAGCACCACAACCACCAAAGGTCAATTTTTCTACCACTGTTCAACAATGGCATGTAATTACAATTCTTGATATAATCGTTCACAGCAGGGCGCTC
The DNA here is from genome assembly GCF_037356315.1 of Lithobates pipiens. Lineage (NCBI taxonomy): Eukaryota > Metazoa > Chordata > Amphibia > Anura > Ranidae > Lithobates > Lithobates pipiens. The sequence continues at coordinate 81,332,937 of NW_027507686.1, read as the reverse complement.
CAGCGCCCACCAAGAGTCACTTTGAGGGCTTACAATGTTGTGGCAAAACCAACACCTTGTTCCGCCATTTCTGCAGAGCATATAGGGCAGGCCCCTACTTTCAAACATCCAACTTACAAACATCAGACAGCAGCAAGTGAGATGAAAAAAGATGGACGACAAAACAAATTATACAGGGGTGATAACCCTTCCCTATGTTTTCCAAAAAGCTTAAAAATAGTTTTTTTGACTGGAGCTACACTTTAAAAATGTACCAGTTGAAAATTACAAACAGATTCAACTTAACACAACAAACCTACACAGTCCCTGTCTTGTTTGCACCGCCTGTATACTGCTGTTCTGAGTATATAGGGCCTGGGGGCCACACGCATTTCCTTTTTTTAATATGGGTACAGGGTTCCCCTTAATATGCGTACAAGACCCAAATAGGCTGGTAATGGGCAGGGAGGGCTACCCATGCCATTTTTCTCAATGATTTTCAACCATATTGCAGGAACCAGATATAACATTAAAACCGCAAGCAGTTTTAAATGGTGTTATTTCCGTTTAATGTCATTTTGTGCAGGGACTGTTCTAAAAACGGGAAACACGTGGCACTTCACAGGCATACTACAGACACCCCCCAGGCACCATATTTAAAGGAATATTTCACTTTTTTTTTTCACTTTAATCGTCATTAAAATCAGTGCTCCCGCCAAAACGGCCGTTTTTTTGCATTGACCCATGTCCCCTGAGGCAGGAATCAGGTCCCCAAACCCTTTTTAGGACAGTATCTTGCATATTAGCCATTAAAATTAGCACTTTCCATTTCGAACGTTCGAGTCCCATAGACTTCAATGGGGTTCTAACGTTCGTAACGAACGTGGGGTCCGTTCGAAAGTTCTGGTGCGAACCGAACCGGGGGGTGTTCGGCTCATCCCTACTAGTAATAATTATATTTATTAATCAGTCAACCAACATTAGAATTCTTCTATAGCCTATGGGTGTAGCATTTGACCATAAATATCGACTCGCAGTGGCTGCTTCGTCAAATCTTCATGTCAAATCTTTCCTCTCTATGTCGAATAATCTTGGACAAATAGAGTTACTGTAGGTTAGGCACATTTGACCTTTTCTGCTATTGTCTCTATAATGTTGAATCTTTTTTCTCTATGTAGAAGAATCTTGGACTAATAGAGCTAAGGCCGCGTACACACGGGCGGACTGTTCGCCCAACTTAGTTCGTCAGACAATCCGACAAACAGTCCGCTCAAAATTTGCATGAACGGACTTGACCACACACGATGAGCAGACAGTCCGCTGAAAGCGTGCGCGATGACGTGAACGGCACGTACGACGGGATGAGAAATTCGACGTCCAATACACTGCAATGCAACCTTCGCCGTGTAAATCCTTTCTGAGCATGCGCGAAACTTAGTCTGTCGAACGAGCCTACACACGAGCGGACTGTCCGCTGAAACCAAGTTTGGGCGGACAGTCTTGCGGAAATTCCGAAAAACTTTGTTCGTCAGACTGTCCGCTGAAACAGTCCGCTGAAGCCCACACATGAGCGGACTGTCCGCTGAAACACTGTTCAGCGGACAAAGTTGGGCGAACAGTCCGCCCGTGTGTACGCGGCCTTAGGTTAGGCACATTCGACCACAAGCTCGAAGGACACAGATTGCTATTAGAGCTGCACGATTAATCGTAATAAGATTGCGATCTTGATTCACCCCCCCTCGCGATCTCCAGGCTGGATGACCCAATGCCCATATTATGAATATTACCACAGCACACACACAGTAACAGTGACATTCTGAGTCAGCTACGCTACCCCATATTATGAATATTACCACAGTGACAGTGTGACTCTGACTGAGTCAGATTAGCTACCCCCATATTACCCCCTTAGCTACCCCCAGATATCCCCCTATTTATGAATATTACCACAGTCAGCTAGTGTGACCCAGAGAGTCTCAGTATGGGCCTCTGGGGGGGGGGGGGGGTAGCTGACTGACTGTGCTAATATTTATAATATGGGGTACAGTAGCTTACTAAGACTGTCACTGTGACTGACTGTGGTAATATTCATAATATGAGTACTACTAGTACTAGGCTAGCGTACTCAGACTGTGGTAATATTCATAATATATTAAGGGACAGTGGTTGTTGCCAGTATTTTAAAGGGATTGTAAAGTGAATTATTATTATTTTTTTAAATAACAAACATGTTATACTTACCTCCACTGTGCAGCTCGTTTTGCACAGAGTGGCCCTGAACCTGCTCTTCTGGGGTCCCTCGGCGGCTGTCTCAGCTTCCTCCTACAGGTGCTTCTCACGTTCAAGCGAGCTCCCTCGCATGATGAGACGCATCTGCGGGCGTGCTCCCGTGATACAGCCGGCGGCTATAGCCGCTCACTGTATCACACGGCCCCGCCCCCGGCGCTCTGTGTCAGTGGATGTGATTGACAGCAGCGCGAGCCAATGGCTGCGCTGCTTTCCATCCATCCACTCCAGCCAATCAGAGGCCAGGCTGAACGGTGGAAAGGACATCGGGGGATGAGCGCGGGACTTTCGAGGGGTGAGGTAAGTAAAATGGGGGAGCTGGGGGCGCAGGCACTGTTAGATGTTTTTAAGAAGAATGCATAGAATGCATTAAGGTGAAAAAACATTTACCTTTACAACCCCTTTAAGTCCACTCCTCACATGCCCCTCTTTAATAGCCTAGCCTGTCCGACTGTCATCTGCAAGCGGTTTGGGGCCCAGCCATGACAGCACCAGGTTGTGTGACTTAAAAAAAAAAAAAACACACACTGTGCATGTGCATATAGCTAGCTGCAACTTAAGACAGTGTTTTCAAACTAAGGCATATGACAGTGTGCGCTCTCAATTTGTTTTTTCTAGGTACATACAACAAGAACATTGTCAACAGATCTGTCTGCTTCCATCCACCACATCACACCCAGTTGAATATAACGGAAAGAGAAAGCTGCAACAGCACCTTAGTAATTTGGAGAATATACACAGGACTCTACTTTGGGGTCTTCTGTATCAGCACAATCACTGGGGGTGCCTGGCCATAGAAAAATGAGTGAGGCAGCAGAGGTCGGTGCAGACAATGCAGACAGTGCAGAGGCTGCCGCAGGCACAGACTCAGAGGTAGAGCAATGCGCAAGTGAGTCTGATAAAATTAAAAACCCAGATGTTTTTGTTCCAAAAAGAGGAGCTTATTCCCAAGTGTGGGCTTATTTCGGATTCAAACCAGATGATGACACTCAGCAAACCATCTACTGCAAGCAATGTTTAGCCGTTGTTTGTGCACCAAAGGGTAACACCACCAATCTGTTTAATCACCTGAAACGTAATCACATACAAGAATATGAGACGGTAGGGAAAAAGAATACTGCTCAATCACAAAGTACCTGCAAGCATACGAAACAAACGCCAATTAAAGGAACATTATTTAATGCAGCACCGTATCCGACAAACTCTCTCAGGCGCAAAGAAATAACAGAAGCAATCACATTTCACCTGGCTAAAGACATGGCTCCCATGACCACTGTTGAAAAAGAGGGGTTTAAAAAACGAATTCAAACCCCTGATAAGTGCTTTCAATTGCCCTCTTGTACTTATTTTCCACTTGTTGCAATCCCTGGTCTGTACGTCAAATGTCGTGAAAGAGTTGCAACGGAATTGCAAGATGTAGTTATTTTTGCAGCAACTTCAGATTTATGGTCCAGCAGAGCAATGGAACCATACATGAGTTTAACAATCCATTTCATTAATGATGATTTTGAGATTATAAGTCGGTGCCTACAAACTGGGTTTTTCCCTGAGGACCACACTGGCGAAGCTTTGACGCAGGGATTAAAGGATGCTCTCATCAACTGGAAATTGGAGGAGAAGAATCTTGTGTGCATCACTACAGACAACGGAAGCAACACTGTAAAGGCCATATCCATAAATGACTGGACACGATTGCAGTGTTTTGGCCATAGGCTTCATCTCGCAATAGAGAATGCAATGAAGGACCCATGAATTGAACGTGCTATGGGTTTGTGCAAAAAGCTTGTCGGGTGTTTTAGCTATAGTTGGAGGAGGAAGAGGGAGCTTTCTGAGGCACAAAAACAACTCTGTTTACCAGACCACAAGCTCAAGACAGAGTGCCCAACAAGGTGGGGATCTAGGCAGGCTATGGTGAGGAGGATACTTGAGCAGCAAGCTGCCATCACCCATGTCCTCTCTTCTTACCGCAAGGCTAGGCACCTCTTGCCAACATGGCAAGACCTAGAGATCCTGGATGCTGTGGACAAGACTCTCACCCCACTGGCAGACTTCACAGATTCTCTTTCAGGAGAGCAATATGTCAGTGTCTCTTCTGTGAAACCTGCTCTACACCTATTTCAGTCTTCTGTTTTGGCTGTTAAGGAAGATGACTCTGATCTTATTTGCACAATGAAATCAAAGATAATGGGGTATCTGGAGAAAAAATATCAGGACCAAAAAACATGAGACCTTCTCGACATAGCCACAACCCTTGATCCCAGGTTTAAGATGACTTACGTTAATGAAGATAACAAAACTGCTGTCCAGAACAGACTAAAAGAGGAGATGTCAAAACTAACAACAGTTAAGAAAAGCCCCCCTACAACTCCTATTGGACAATGTCAGGCAAAGAAGGCTCGAAAGAGCTTGGGTAGCTTTTTCAAATCGGCAAGTGAAGGGGCAACAGATCCAGCCTCCGGCTAACAGCAACAACTATCCGTAAGCTAAATTCTTATCTGTTCCTGGGCAGCACTGACATTGAAGATGATCTGTTAGTCTGGTGGAAGACTCACAAGGAGCAGTATCTGAGATTGTCTGCACTGGCCAGAAAATACCTTTGCATTCCTGCAACCAGTTCCCCTTCTGAAAGGGTTTTTAGCACAGGGGGCAACATTGTCACTTGTCGCCGTTCTGCACTGAAGCCACAAAATGTGGATAGGCTCGTGTTTCTAGCTAAAAATCTTTAAATCTGTTATCTTTATCTGACATTACAATTACATTCAAAAACATTCAGGTAGTATCATGATGATACTACCTGCCTGAATGTTTGTTGAATGTAATTGTAATTTCTTTCTTTCACATTGTTTTTCATTACATTCATTGTCATTTCTTTAAAATTAGTTTGATTGAAGCCAGAGTACTACTATGGCTTATTTTAGAACAAAGGACTGTTCCCCAATCCCCCTCGGATGGGACTTTTAAGGCCACAAACACTGACTGAAGTGTGTTAGAAAATTGATTTATTTTTACATAAAAAGAGAAATCACACAACATCAATGATCAATGGCTAAAGACTTAAAGGCATAACCACTAGATGTGGTAAAATAATACATGTGACAAACAAAGCAAAACAAATTATCTTTTTAACCATTGATCATTGTATGTGATGATGTATCTTTATATAAAAATAAATCAATTTGTAACGCACTTCAGTGTGGCCTTAAAAGTCCCATCCAAAGGCCAAGGGGGAAGGAACAGTCCTTTGTTCTATACAATCCAGGGATGTGGCCACTACAGTACATTCACAACCTGAACCTTGGGTAGCTTTTTCAAAGCTGCACAAAGTGAAGGGGCACCAGTTGCAGCCTCAGGTTTACAGCAACAACAATCCAGACTCTTGTCCTACGATTTTACACTCTTATCTGTTCTTAGGCAACACTGTCTGACAGTGAAGATGAACTGTTACCTGAATGTTTTTTGAAGTAATTGTAATTTCTTTATTTCACACATTTTGTTTGATTGAAGCCAGTGTATTATGGCGTAAGTTATTTTAGAACAAAGGACTGTTCCCAAATCCCCCTTGGATGGGACTTTTAAAGCCACAAACACTGAAGTGTGTTAGAAAATTGATTTATTTTTATATAAAAAGATAGATCACATCATCACACAACAATGATCAATGGTTAAAGGCATAAACCACTAGATGTGGTATAATATATGTGACAAACAAAGCAAAACAAATTATGCTTTTTTAACCATTGATCATTATGTGAGTGATCTATCTTTATGTAAAATCTAATTTCTAATGCACTTCAGTGTTTGTGGCCTTAAAAAGTCCCATCCAGGCCAAGAGGGAAGGAACAGTCCTTTGTTCTATACAATCCAGGTATGTGGCCTGTGGCCACTACAGTACATTCACAACCTGAACCTTGGGTAGCTTTTTCAAAGCTGCACAAAGCAAAGGGGCACCAGTTCCAGCTTCAGGCTCACAGCAACAACTATCCGAACGCTTGTCTCCTTTGATTTACACTCTTATCTGTTCTTAGGCAACACTGACACTGACAGTGAAGATGATCTGTTAGTAACTGTTACCTGAATGTTTTTTGAAGTAATTGTAATTTCTTTATTTCACATTTTGTTTGATTGAAGCCAGTATTATGGCTTAAGTTATTTTATAACAAATGACTGTTCCCAAATCCCCCTTGGATGGAACTTTTAAGGCCACAAACACTGAAGTGCGTCAGAAAATTGATTTATTTTTACATAAACAGATAGATCATACAACAATGATCAATGGTTAAAAAAGGCATAAACCACTAGATGTGGTGTGGTATAATACATGTGACAAACAAAGCAAAATAAATTATTCTTTTTAACCATTGACCATTATGTAATCTATATGTGAAATAAATCAAATTTCTAATGCACTTCAGTGTTTGTTTGTGGCCTTAAAAGTCCCATCCAAGGGGGAGGAACAGTCCTTTGTATGTTCTATACAATCCAGGGATGTGGCCAGTGGCCACTACATGCAAAATCACATTCATGTGTTAACCAGTGTTATAGTGATGATCTCCCTTTTCTGTATGGCTTATTTTATTGCCATTTGGTTTGATAACCTAATGTTCTCATAGATTGTAAATTTTTCAAATAAAACAGTTTTTTGAGAATCGTGAGAGAATCGTGATCTTCATTCTAAGCAAAAGAATCATGATTCTCATTTTTCCCAGAATCGTGCATCTCTAATTGCTATTGTCAGCGTCATGTTGAATCTCCTATCTATATCGAACTGTTGTCACAATGAAAACAAACCATTTGTTTATGTCGGATCTTTCGTTTTTCCGATTCTGCATATTCCAAAATACCCAAACTTCGTACGAAAATGCATTCGGACGAAAACGAATGCACATGTCTAATAACTACCCAAGGACCACCTCTTGCAAAAATAAAGGTGAGCTTTGTTTTCCACTCTGTGACCAGGAACTGTTCAGATGTTTATAATGTTGGCTGAGTATTGAAATAATGCGCTGAAAGCTTGTTGTATGTTCCTTGTTCCTGTTCCATGAAAACAAAATGTTCTGATATTCCTCCATGAAAGTAAAGCTATCCTCTGCATACAACAACATGATTTCAAGAAGCTGAATATAATTTGACAAAGCACATGCTGCTGAGAAGGGGTGTTGGAAGGAACAGCATGGTTGCTAATAAACTGACAATACTGTATGCATTATACCTATCTGTACAGCAGGTGGCACTGCAGCATTATAGTATGTTATCTATGGTAATGTAATCACAGGATGCTCTGTCTATGTTCAGTGTGTACTTGTTTGCATTCCTGCTTCCTGAAAAGACATGTTCTGGTATTCCTCCATAAAAGTAAAGTATTCTCTCCATCCAAAAAGCTTCCGGCACATTATTTGAATACTCTGCACAACATATAAAATGGTGTATTAAATATAACCAAACCCATAGCTCCGCTCCAGACTTAACCCTTTCGATCCACAAGGATGATCCAGGTGCTGCCTACTACAGCTCGTCTCTACTCTTAAATCAAAAGTAAATGCAAGCCGCACTCCAAAACGTTGCTCTTCTTTCTATTTAATTTGTCAAAAGATGAAAACTGCATATACTAATGTCTCCACGGGGGAAAGTTTAATGTATGCAGTTTTCACCTTTAATGAATTACATAGCAAGAAGAGCTAGGTTTTGGGGTGCGGCTTACATTTACTTTTACTTGTGTATGAAATGTGTCTTCCACCTTTATGAACAGCATTAAAGTTTTAGCTGCTATTATATAGTGCTGACAAAGAATGCTCATGAATACTATGAGTGTTTGAACTATAGTGTGGAACACAAACACTCAGGACATTGTGTGTTTACTAGACTCCTTTATGAGCACACATAAAGTCAAACTGGAGATGAAAAACAAACAGCCAGCCACACTGTATACGGCAAGTTTTTTTACAGCATACTTGCCAACAGTCCCGGGGGAATCCCAATTTTTGGACTCTTGTCCCGATTAGAGCTTGTTCCGATTAAAATCCCAGATTTTGCTTCTGTCCCAGGAAATCAGGACTGTTTTTGTTAAGAACAGCAGTGGGCTACAATAAAATGGCCACCGCGAGGACTCTTTCCCCGTGTGTTCAGTGGAGAGGGGAGGGGCAGCCAATCTGCTTCTCTCTTCAGTGTACAAGTGGACAATTCTCTTGTACACTGAAGCCCATTGGTTGCACGGATCGGAGGCCCCTCCCCTCTCCACTGAACACACAAGAAACAAGCTGAGAACTCATGCAGCTGCCGCCAACCTTCCGCCTTATGTCTGAGGAGAGGGGACACAGGACTCAGGCTCCGCTGATGGGGACAACACTGATCTAAGGAGGGGCTCCGCTGCTGGGGACACTGATATAAGGAGGGGCTCCGCTGCTGGGAACACTGATGTAAGGACTCAGGCTCTGCTGATAGGGACACTGATGTATGGAGTGTCTTCGTTGTTGGGGACACTGATGTAAGGAGGGGCTCTGCTGGGGGCACCTGATGTAAGGGCGGACTCTGCTGGGGGCACCTGATGTAAGGACGGACTCTGCTGGGGGCACCTGATGTAAGGATGCCTGATGTAAGGAGGGACTCCTCTGGGGGCACCTGATTGCAGGCAACGTGGCAGGATCCCACTAATTCTGCATTATGGTGAGTTCAATGATTTCATTTTATATTACAATGTAATAAAATAAATAATGTGCTTCAATCATCATGCTGATTGTTAAACTTTCTGCAATACACATATTTATATTGTGGTGTAGGATTTGCTCTCTGTTGGGTTTACACCTGCTCACCAGTCCTCTGTGCGATGACACAACAATAGTCCCAGGTCCTGGTTCAGGCGCCTGATGGTCCTAGCGATGTTGTAAGGCACTGGATCTCTTGCTAATCGAGATGACTGGTAGCAAAACTCACAAGGTGAACAGGTAGCAGCTGTCACAATACCCGGATGGGTATCTCGATCCCTGAAAGTTGTGGGTCATCTCTGCTGAGTAGTGTCCCTGTACTAAATAGTAGTGGACTACGTGACTGCTCCCCCCTCAGGCATCCTTACTCCTCCGTCTCCAGGCAACACTATCCTGGCAGTCTCTGGAAAAGCTTGTCATTCTCCCCCTCTGATGCTGCCACAGTCGCGCTCTCTCAGTCTCCTCAGTCTCAGCAGTTTCCCTCACACCCGTGTCTCTCTCTCTCTCTCTCTATATCCACACCCATTAAAATCAAACAGCAAATGTTCATAGTAACATCAATCATGTGATAATGGTGTCTTCATGCGTGGTGTACACACAACCCCCACCGGGCTTAAAGCGGGAGTCCACCGGGACTCCGCGTTTTTTTTTTTTTTTTTAAAGCCAGCAGCTACAAATACTGCAGCTGCTGACTTTTAAATAGTGACACTTACCTGTCCAGCGCGCCCGCGATGTCGGCACCCGAAGCCGATCGCTCGCTCGGCTGCCGGGTCCCGCCGCCATCTTGGGTATGGGAATCAGGAAATGGAGCCTTTCGGCTTCATTTCCCGGTTCCCTACTGCACATGCGCGAGCCGCGTGGCGCAATCCGGACGGTCCCCGCTGCCTCTGGGAGCTGTGTGTTTCCCAGCAGGCAGCGGGGCACTTGCTGAAGGGGGCGGGCGCTTGCGGAACGGGGGCGTAACCTACGCTCGTTCCGCAGAGAGCTAGCCCGGAAGTGGGTGCAGTTACCTGGATTATCCAGGTAACTGCACCCCCCTCCCCCCTGAAAGGTGCCGATTGTGGCGCCGGAGGGGGGGGGGGATTCCGATGAGCGGAGGTCCATTTTAGGGTGGACCTCCGCTTTAAATAATAAGCGTGTAATAGATAGCAGTAGCCTGCAGAGATCCTCATTTGCTTCCTCTATCCTATGCAGGTTTGTGCAACACTAATATGGGACACAGGACCCCCTGCTCCTTCCAATAATAACCCAGCTCTGAGGTCTCTATTTTCGCCTGGTATGTTCAGAAAATCTCCTCATACATCACATGCGGGAAATGATAGCATGCAATAGCGTGATACCGTATAAAAATGTTTTAATTGCACATGAAACGCCACATATACACAACACAACTCACATTTCAAATAAATAAAGTGCTATAGTGCTGAGGGGTGATAGAGTCCCCTGTGGTCTGACTCTGCAGCCCCAGTTTTCATGGTGTCCCCCCTGTCCTATGTCAGCTCTCCTGCACTTCCTGGTACCTCCCTCGTCAGCCAATCAAGCTCCTCCTACCAGTTTCGTCACTCTCGTGACTTCCTCTAGGAATTCTGAGGGAACACCGGATGAAGACACCATTATCACATTATTGAAGTTATTTGATATTCACGGAGCACGAGCACTTTATTTTTATATGGACTAATATTGTTTAGTTTTATATTATCCTCATTGATGACTGAGTGCAACATCATGGAGCACAAGCACTTTTAATTTATATATTCTTTTTATACACTGTAATATGTTATAGATATCTTTTCTATATATAGTTTATTGGATTTATATTTACATTATTAGCCCCGAACAGTTTGTTTATATTTATAGTGGCTATTCCAGCATTTAAAATCCGGCAGGCTAGTTGTACCCAAGTTGATCGATTGATCAACTTATTCAGCCTGCCCACACATGGTTAGAATCAGCAGGAACCGGTCAAGATTTGAGCTGTCTATGGCCAGCCTAACGGCATGGTTAATCCACTGAGTCTTTGAGTGTCAGGTGCAATTTTGGGCTGCCATCTACAACCAAACAATGCAGCTGCATTCAATTTTTCAGCATGCATATGAGCTCATTCATGTGGGTGTCCAAGGCTGTCAACTGCCCAGATCAGCAGATGTTTGCAACGTGTCGTGTATAGCTGGGTGTTTGCGATCAAGAGCGCACAGGTAGCCTGTACAAATCAATGACAGGTTGACACTGTCTAATGGCACGTACACACGTAGCGGACTGTCCGGTGGACTTAGTTTGGCGGACTTCCCGCTGGACTGTCCGCCGGACATTCCGAACGGGCTACTTGCTCACACACACGGCACTTTTTCAGCGGACTAATACGGCGTACTAAGTCCGCCGGACTATCCGCCATACTTTTGAAATGAACGGACTCGCCCACACACACGGAGGAAAGTCCGCTCATTTTGAGCGCGTCTCCAGGTAGGCGGGGCCCGCGAAGGAGACGTCGCTGGCCCCGCCACCTGGTATGGACTTAAAGGGGAACCCCAACGCCGAAAAAATCGACGTGGGGGTCCCCCCCAGGTCCACATCGGACATTGTCCGAGCACGCTACCCGGCCGGCCCGGAAAGGGGGAGGATGAGCGAGCGCCCCCCTCCTGAGCCGTACCAGGCCGCGTGCCCTCAACATGGGGGGTGCCTTGGGGAGGGGGGGGGCGCACGGCCCCCCCACCCCAAAGCACCTTATCCCCATGTTGATGAGGACAAGGGCCTCTTCCCGACAACCCTGGCCGTTGGTTGTCAGGGTCTGTGGGCGGGGGGCTTTTCGGAATAAGGGGGTCCCCGGATACCGGCCCCCCACCCTATGTGAATGAGTAGGGGGTACAATGTACCCCTACCCATTCACCTGTAAAAAAGTTAAAAAAAACACAACACACAAGGGTTAAAATAGTTTATTGCACAGCTCCGGGGGTCTTCCGTCTTCGGGGGTCTTCTCGCCGGACACCTCCGCTATCTTCTTCTAGCTCCTTTTCTAGCGGAGGAGCCCAGCTTTCTTCCTCGCCGCCGCCCTCTTCTTCTGACTTCGGGGGTCTTGTCCCCCTCTTCGGTTCTTCTTGCCGGGCCACCGTGCCTTCTTCTAGCTCTTTTACAGGCGGTGGCCCGGTCTTCTGTCGCCGCCTTCTGTTCTTCTGTTCTTCTCTTCAGATGTTGCCTCGTTCACATAGGGTCGGGGGCTGGTATCCGGGGCCCCCTTATTAAAGGGGGCTCCCGGATTCCGATAAGCCCCCCGCCCGCAGACCCCGACAACCAACGGCCAGGGTTGTCGGGAAGAGGCCCTTGTCCTCATCAACATGGGGACAAGGTGCTTTGGGGTGGGGCGGCAGACTTGCATACCAACGGCCGGATTGTCCGCCGAAATGCAAGTCCGGCGGGAAGATTGGAGTGCAAAAATACTTTTTAAGTCCGCTGTACTTTCGGGTAAAAAAAAGTCCGCCGGAGGCTAAACACAGGGGGATTGTCCGGCGGACTTGAGTTTGCCGGACTTTTCCACCCAATTGTTTGATCGTGTGTACGCGGCATTAGGCTGTAATTGCACATACGGTTAGGTGCATATATGAGGCCCTGTACAGTTTATGCCAAGAGCCAATCATCTGTTGCTATCCGCAAGCAATCACTCCATGTATGATATAATGCAAACATCATTGGCTAAAAATCAAACATATTTCTGTAGCTTGAACCCTATAGTAGTGGTGTCTTCTCACAACCAGCCCCATATAAGTCAATGTTAACACTTCAGCTACCTCTCAACTACTTTACCAAACCTCTTAAAGAGGAAGTAAACCCTGATGGGTTTACTTCCTCTTTCATTCCCTGCAAAGGCAAAGCACAATGGACTACTATGCATCGCATAGTAGCCCATTATGTGTCACTTACCTGACACAGGAGCCAGCGAAGTCGCCGCTGTCCCCTGTAGTCCGCCGCATTCATCTTGCTGGTGGCGTCTCGCAGCTCCGCCGCTGTCATTCGGCGAAGCCGCGATGACGTCACTCCCGCGCATGCGCAAGGGAGTCGACACGCGCGGCAGCTCCATTCTTGGAAATGCCGCGCTCAGTGCGCCTGCCGTAGACAGCGGTGCCCGTTTTCGGGCAAATATCTCCTAAACCATATAGGTTTAGGAGATATTGCTTGGACCTACAGGTAAGCCTTAATCTAGGCTTACCTGTAGGTCAAAGGGGTTTGTAAGGGTTTACAACCACTTTAACACAATGGACACAATCCACCACTCACTTCAACAGCAACACCCTCTGCCTTGTTTTCTCCCACCATCTGCAACCTCACTAACATCCCCTTTCCCACTCTCATCATAACCTTATCGGTTTTACACTATCCCTGTCTCCAAGCTCCTATGCCTCCAATCAGCAAACAGTTACCTGTAGAAACCTTCACCACCAACCTTTCCCTTCTTTACTCTGCTGCTGACTGCTCTTATGACAAAATTAAACCCCTGTCTTGGCCTTAGACATGGCCACTTCTTCACTAGTCTCATCCAAACCCTCTCACCCTGTCCTCGTCAACTCTTTTCTACCCTTAATTCTCTTCTTTATTCCCCCTCTACCTCCACCCACTAACCTACTTACTGCCCAGAAGATTGCCAATCATTTAAAAAACAAGTGTAGCCAGGTACCCGGCCTCTCCAGGCCTGATGGTGACCTGCAGAGTTAGGGACAGCTGATATCTTTCTGTGTAAAGTGGGTTACAAGGCATGGTGGGTGTAATGTAAGATAGATTCATGGGCGCCATACACTTCTTGAATGCAAAGAGATTTACTGTCTCTTAAAGAGAATGGTGGGAGAGAGGTTTAGGGTCAGGACACCCTTTAGTAGTTGCAATGTTAATTTAGCAGACTCCAAAACTTCTATAGGTAGACAGCCATGCAGGGAAAGGCATCCAGCAAGACACCACATCTGTATGAGTAGGACCACTGTTTTCTATGGCAACAATCTTGAAACAGTTTCTAACAAAGGTTGTAATGAACTCCTTAACTTCTTCTACAATCTCCTATTGTAGATCTTCACTCAACTGAGTCTTTCACTAGACTTTCTGAGCCACTGCCACTGGATCCCCTGAGCTCTTCCAATCTTCTCCTCATTCAGTATCTTCCTCAAGTTTCACCCCTGCGTTCCTGCTAGGTCCCTAGCTTGGCACTTACATACTCCTCAAGTGCCACCCCACTGCTTGGTCCCTGGCTTGGGACACAATATTGCTCCGCATGTGTCACCTCCACTGGCTGGATCCCTGGCTTGACATCTGCTAGTTTCCCAATTCTTCACCATCCCCGGTTGGTGAGAATACTGCTCTGGTACTTGCTTCCGCTACTCACAGTGGTCTCCGGTAGTAAGGTGGATGGTCCCTTAGTGGCCACAGCTTCCCCTCTACCTCCAACCACGACAGGTTCTCCAGCCGGCAGAGACGCCACTTCTGGTTTTACTGCAAGCCGCTATCCCAACCCTGCACACACAGAGTGAGAATGGTTGGATAGGCAGGCTACCCGCTCAGAATTCCTGCTCCTTCTATTGGCCTCTAGAAGGAGCAGCAGCCCTGAGCACATAGCCTGCCTATCCAACCTTTCTCACTCTGTGGAGTCCTCCCCTGGAAGTGATCCTGTGACCTCAGCCCCAGCTTCTTCCTGATGGCCACAGGATCTGCTCCAGGCTGAGCAGCAACAACGACTGCAGCTTCCCATCTCTGCAAAGAAAAACGGATCCGGATCTGAGGCTTCCCCATGGACCACTGACACACAGATGAGCCTTTGTATTTCCTGTTTCCTGTAAGTGTGATTTTATCTGTGCCATTAAAAGCTGTCTCTAATACTACACTCAGGTGGCGCTTCCTTCTCTACCTTCTTCTTGCCTAAACACAGAGCCAGCTCTCTGAGGACAGCAGCCTGCCATTGATCTGCCACGATTAACCCTTGAACTATTTATGGACTTATTGCTTATTTAGCAAAACATTTCAGCCAGTGTGTGCACTTACGTACTTGTGCTTACAGTTACTACCGCCTTGTTTTTAGCAATAATTATTGGCTTGCTCTGCCCCAGCCCCTTTCTGGAGAATACAATGTCTCAGCAGGAGGGATTCCCCTGTCAGCTCTGTCTGTGTTGATTGGGGAATCGTGCTAATTTACAGGAAATACATTCACACCGTCTAATGACCTGCCTTAAAGAGGAAGTAAACCCTGATGAGTTTACTTCCTCTTTGATTCCCTGCAAAGCATAATGGGCTACTATGCATCGCATAGTAGTCCATTATGTGTCACTTACCTGACACAGGAGCCAGCGAAGTCACCGCTGTCCCCTGTAGTCCGGAGCATCCATCTTCTTGGTGGGTGTCGCTGCTCCACCACTGTCATTCGACGAAGCCGCAATGACGTCACTCCCGCGCATGCACACAGGAGCCGCCACTCACGGCATATCGCCATTGACAGAGGCGCGCTCAGTGCGCCTGCGCGCCGCTGTCTACGGCGCATGCGCCGTAGACAGCGGTGCCTGTGTTTTGGTAAATATCTCCTAAACCGTGTAGGTTTAGGAGATATTTCTTGGACCTACAGGTAAGCCTTAATCTAGGCTTGCCTGTAGGTCAAAGTTGTTTGTAAGAGTTTACAACCACTTTAATATACTTTTTTAGGCTTTCTATTTAAACCTCACATTTTACAAGCAGGCCTATTCCCTGTTTATTCTGAGTGAGAAAGGAGATAATACAAAAGTTCAATGTATACAGTATGTTTTGTGTACATGCCCTTGAGCTAGAGCTGTCATACAAAGAACATATGCTTATAAATAGGAAGGTAATTTACATTTAAATAGCCATCCCACTCTCAGCAATTTCACAAATAACCAATGAATACAGGGTTTAAGCCGCATTTTGAAATGTATGGGTTAACACATGCAAATACAACCTTCCAGTCTTTAATTGAACTGAATTGATTTTTGTACTCTCTTAAAAACATCCAGTGATAAGCATTTCACAACAATTTTTTATATTCTAGAATCTAATAGGTGTTGCCAGTTTCATATCTGTTATTAGCGACTGCATTCTTTACAAAAGGAGAAACATAAAACATTACAAACTGCATTATGTTAATTTTTTAAAACTCAAATGAACTTTCGTACAAAAATAAATAGAGAAAAAGACAGATTTTTAAATGTCTTACTGTAAGGAAGGGCATGCCAATAGACAAGATGGCTCCTCTGCAATTACTTCTGTGCACATGCTAATACATGTTCCCTTTCGTACTTGCAGGAATTGGGCACTGTCAAATACGCATTCACACGAACATGTCCGTGTGCGCAAATGTGCAGTTAGCAACACCCGTGCATGTCGGCAATAATGTGCACATGTAATAGATGTTGGAGCCAAACGGCTATTTAAACTGGGCCAGTGCTCAGGATTAGCGCTGCTTTGTCTTCAGCCCTCTGTGTAACCTGTGACCCTGTGATTCGGTATTCCACTTGCTGACCTGGCTGTTCTTGACCACTCACTGAACTCTGCCTGCACTAACCTTGGGTTGTCCCCTGCCCTGCGTGTCTGTCTGTTCCATTGGCTCCTGCTTCACTGTTAGGTTCCAGACACAGCTTGTTTCCTGACAAAACTCCTGTCTGTGCCCTGTACCTGATCCATCCTGTCTGTGTATGACCCAGCCTGCCTGACTGCTACTCTGCCTGCTGTCACCAGTACCTGCCTACCGCCCTGCTGTTCTGGCTGATCTACAGTCTCCTACCTGCAGCTGTCTCAGCTGCCCACTGTTGTCAGCACCAACTTGCTTGCTACTGGAGTCTTCTGACAACTTCACCTGCCCAGCGTGGACACCTGCCAGATGCGAGCAAGACTTACAGGCACTCGTGCCACCCTGTACTCCTGCACCTCCTGTTTACATTAACAGGGGCCCCTGAGTAAGAGGCTTTCCTCATTATATAAGGGTCTACTACCTAAGCTTCCTGATGAAGCATGATTGGATGTGAAATGCGTAGAGGCTTCTGGGTAATGCCAACGTCAAATCCTGTCCCTAACCCGCAGAAAATCAAGGCTTACACCACACGCCAGGCCCTGGAGACAGAACGGTGCTGGGTGGACTCAGTGCCGGTCCTAAGGCACTATACTATGTGAATCCAATATTTACATATGTTTTTTAAGCAAAATGTTTTCTATGAGATTTTAAGATCACCCAAAGGTGGAGATACACGGAATGACTATTGAGATATTGGTTGGGAAAACCAAGCACCGCCTTCAGGATTTCTAAGGGCGTAAATTTTTAATTTCACTCCTCACTACCTATCACAATTTTGAAGGCCATAAAATGGCAAGATGGCACAAAACCCAAGATGGCACAAACCCCTCCAAATGACCCCATTTTCAAAAGTAGACACCCCAGGCTATTTGCTGAGAGGCATGGTGAGTATTTCGCAGCTCTCATTTGTTTTTGAAAATGAAGAAAGAAAAGAAAAATGTTTTTTTTTTTCTTTTTTCAATTTTCAAAACTTTGTGACAAAAAGCAAGATCTGAAAAATACCATACCTCTCAGCAAATAGCTTGGGTGTCTGCTTTCCAAAATGGGTTCATTTGGGGGTGTTTTGTGCCATCTGAGGAGTGAAATCAAAAATGTACACCCTTCGAAAGCCTTAAGGTGGTGATTGGTTTTCGGGGTCCTGTACGAAGCTTGGCTCCCAATAAGTCTCACACACGTGGTATCCCCGTACTCAGGAGAAGCAGCAGAATGTATTTTGGGGGTGTAATTCCACATATCCACATAGCATGTGTCAGGAACAGTGTTATTGCTTGGATCACCTGCTGGTGTCACAGTTTCTTTCAACATCAAAGGGTGCAGTTCTGGTGGCCACCAGCGGGTGTCTCCCAGCAAATGGACATTCTAGTGATCAAGCTGCACCTGATGTGGAATTGCTGGGAGTATATAAGCCCGCCCTTCACTGAGGCTCATTGCTTCAGAATTCATTCCTGCAAGCCTTGTCCCTGCCTGATCTGATCTGTTGCCAGAAACCTGTTCCTGTATATGCTTCCTACCCTGTCCTGGACTCTGTTTCCTGTACCTGGTTCCTGAGACTTGTCCCCTGATTCCTGCCTTGGCTCCCCTTGTTTCTGCTTCCTCCACCTGGCCTCCTGTTCCCCTTGTCTCTCATCCCTGCCTTGTTGTTATATATGTGTTCCCTTTCTGTGTGTATATATAGTTAGTTAGGTTAGGGTTTTGGGGTTGCTGTGTATTATTTGAATTCTTGCTTGTTCATGGTTTGCTGCGTTTGGTTTGCACATGTGTCTTTATCCTTAATAAATATATATATATTTTCACTTACCTTTGAGCCTGATTCCTTTAGTGTAGCCCATTGATCTGTTTACTCTGTGTTGGATGCCTGTGTTAGGCATCCCTCCCATGACAGCATGTTTGAGCAATATATAATTTAGTGACAACTTTGTGCAACAAAAAAAAATTGTCTTTTTTTTCCCCGTGTCAAAATATAAAATATTAGATGGACTCGCCATGCCTCTCAGCAAATAGCTTGGGGTGTCTACTTTCCAAAATGGGGTCATTTGGGGGGTGTTTTGAACTGTCCTGGCATTTTATGCACATTTAGAAGCTTATGTCACACACCACCCACTCTTCAAACCACTTGAAGAAGGGGGTGTAGACCGGCAATACTGTGTGAAGTTGTTGTGCCACATCCAATATAGAAACTATAGCAATAGAAGAACCCCTGGTGGCGGACTTTATAGGCACGTACAACCAAAAATTATAGTAAGAGCAATTAACTTTCTTTATTGAATGAATATAAAATCATATAAAAATAAGAAGCGTTTATACACATCATGACAAATTGTACAGTACAAAAAAAGCAAATCACCTCTACAAGATCGACTATAAAAATGAACACCCTACGCGTTTCGGAGCTTATATAGTCTCCTTCTTCAGGGGTGGAGATACAGCATAAGATATAATTCTAGTGAAGGACAAATGACAGGGTATTAGAACAAACACATGGTGGAGCAAAAATATTCATAAAGTTCTCGACTCTGATTAGTACCTGTCTTTGGGCAAATATCTCCTAAACCGTATAGGTTTAGGAGATATTTCTTGGACCTACAGGTAAGCCTTAATCTAGGCTTATCTGTAGGTCAAAGTGTGTTGTAAGGGTTTACAACCACTTTAATGTATCATGGGAGAAAACGCTGTTGCTGTCAAGATAAATAAATCCGCGCTGCAACTGAATGGTGTACCTGCTAAGCAAATGATGGTTAACAATAAAACAAGGTAACATTATAGTATAACAGTAAGACATACCATACCTGCAAAGCAAATACAAAATAAAATAGTAAAAAAAACATTTTTTTAACGCAATCTGTCGCTCCTCCACCTCTGCTGCCCCCATGCTTCGGCATATATGCCCATATATGCATGCTTTGCCCACCGAAGCATGGGGGCATCCGTCCCAAAAGTTAGGAGCAGATCGCTCCTCCACCCCTGCTGCCCCCATGCTTCGGCCTATATGCCCATATATGCATGCTTTGCCCCCCGAAGCATGGGGGCATCCGTCCCAAAAGTTAGGAGCAGATCGCTCCTCCACCCCTGCTGCCCCCATGCTTTGGCATATATGCTCTTTTTTTTTTAACTGTGGTGGTGAAATAACCTCCAACAGCATTGGAGTCACGGCTTTATGTATCGTGTGAGCAAACGCTCTTGCTGGCAAGAAAAATAAACCCGTGCTGCAGCTGAATGGCGTACCTGCTAAGCAAATGATGGTTAACAATATAACAAACATTACAGTATAACATACCATACCTGCAAAGCAAATAATAAAAAATTATAAAAATAAAAATGAGAGAGAACGATAGATATAGAACAATAGTGAGAGAACAGTAGAGCGGACAGTAGAGAGCGAACATAAGAGAGAGAACAATAGAGAGAGAGGAGAAAAATACAACCACAACTATTTTTGGATTTTTTAATTATTGTTTTGTGTTTTTGTGTGTGTTTTTTATTTGTTTTTTCACTTTTATAAAAACTATAAAAAAAACTGTAAACTGAACGTTGCAGATTAGGGTCTCTCAAATTGTGATGGCCATCACATCTTTCGAGACCCCGAGACCCTGTGTACGTGTGCCTAGAACTGTGTGGTGCTATACCCTGCGCTAAAACTGTGGTAGCATTTGAAACATTCACCAATGCAGAGACCAGGTTGGCCAGGACAGGAGGGACAATAAAAGCGGGTGTCACACCTAAATCCGCGTTTGCTGCAGACACGGCATCTTTTTTGGGGGTTTATTTGGGTAAGGGTACCAGGGAGGACAAAAGGAAAATGCCTCTCATGCAACTAGCTCACTGCATTTGGATAGGGAAGTTGGGCAAGAGCACCATCTGGAAACAGAAGGGCTCTGACGATCCCTTCCTGGAATTTAAGGAAGGATCCAGTCCGTCCTGAAGCTCTGTATAGCACGTGAGCATTCAGCAAAGCCAATTGAATTAAGTATACAGACACTGTTTTTTACCAGCGTCTGGCCTTAGGGGCAATTAGGTACGGCGCCAACAACTGAATGTTGAGGTACCCCTCCCATGTTAAGGTTGTATTCGTGGACACAGAGGGGTTTCTCCACAACACCAGTCACCGTAGGAATTTGGACTGCCGTGTCTGCGTGAAGCTAGGATAGAACGAAAACATTCCTTGAATCCCTCCACTTCACTGCTAACAAATTACTACACCTCAAGCAGGCTCTCTCCCCCTGACTACGACAGGATTCTACAAGCCGCTGGGGGAAGCCCCAGTGATTAGATCGCACAGTGCCACATGCGCCAATTCCACAATCAAAAAGGTGACTAAAAAGTTGCACGCTTGTGTAATAATTGTCCACGTACAAGTGGTACCCCATTCCGAATAAGGGTGACACCAAGTGCTACACTATCTTACCAGCGCTTCCTATGTAGTCAGGGCAGTTCTCCGGCTCTGTGTGGCTATCGCTTCCCTCGTAAACCATAAAACGATATGTATGCACTGTCACAGAGCTTATACATCTTGACCTCGTATCTGGCACGCTTGCTGGGAAGATACTGTTTGATAGACAAGCGGCAAAAAAACGTAATCAGGGACTCATCAATGCCGACAACTTGATCGGGAGTAAACAAGGCTGCAAAAAACGTTGGTTGAAGTGGTTTACAAGGGGCCGAATTTTGTAGAGCCGATCGTATCCAGGGTCACCCCGAGGATGACATAGTTCATTGTCACTGAAGTGCATGAACCGCAAGATCTGCTTGTATTGTGTCCTGGTCATGGAGGCAGAGAACACGGGCATATGGTGAACTGGGTCAGTGGACCAATATAACTCACTCTTTTTGGTTATGCCCATGAGGAGGGATAGGCCCAGAAAGGTCTTAAATTCGGAAACTGTAATTGCTTTCCAATCTCTGGCAAGGGGCAAAAGGGGATGAGCGGTGATGTATTGACCACCATACAAATTGCTTTGGTCCACAATAGATCTATAGAGATCTTTGGTGAAAAACAGCAAATAAAAATCAAGTGACGTAAAATCAACTGTTTCCACCTGAATTTCCGGGTTGGCCAGTGAATGGGGGAAGTACGGGTGCTGCAGAAGTGATGGGTTCTCAATTAGGATTAATGTGTACAAATCAAAAAGGGGGAAAACACTGCGCTCCCTATATAAGTGACAAAAAATTGTGATATAACTGAAAACAGCAGCTAACATACAAACAAACTAAGTCAAAATAACGAATGATAACAAACAATGTAGCGCTATAATGTAAAAAAATGTAAAAAACCTAGACATAAATCACCAAATGATCTGGTAGTGAAATCAAACTTAAAAGGTCAGCACACATATCACATGTGCAGTCTAGTGAGGAATACAGAAAATGTGCTTCAGTGAACTAACAATATGAGCATAAAAAGGTCCAGCTATGACAAAATAATGTGAAACGTGAGTCCAGATATTCCGTTGGTATGAACTATGTATAGCCTTCCGTTCACAGCCAGAAAATATTATAGAAAACGGTGGATACCCTTACCGAAAAATGGTGGACACAAACTACTGTATAGTAAATGTGTCATGCAGGCTTATGTGCGTCACACACCATTTGTATACATCAGGTCATGGATCACCATCCGAATAGTCGCTGCCCACTTCAGGATCGGTAGACCTCAGATCTCCAGGGTCTTCAACTCTCTCTCGAAGGTTCAGGTCAGCTAGGAGCTCAGAGTGGGTTCACCATAAACAAAAAGTAAGGACACAATGCTTCTCATAGTGAAATTCCACCATTAAAGGTTTTATTTGAAAAAAAAATCCAAATGACATATAAAAAATGACATAAAAAATATCCAAAAAGAATCACGTGATCCAATAAAAATGAACGATAAAAAGAGCAATATGGGGAGCAGGAAACACTAGCCCGACGCGTTTCGACTAATAAGCCTTCTACTGGGGCATTACCTATTATTATTATTAATAGGTATATATAACGGAAGGCTATACATAGTTCATACCAACGGAATATCTGGACTCACGTTTCACATTATTTTGTCATAGCTGGACTTTTTTATGCTCATATTGTTAGTTCACTGAAGCACATTTTCTGTATTCCTCACTGGACCGCACAACATGTGATATGTGTGCTGACCTTTTAAGTTTGATTTCACTACCAGATCATTTGGTGATTTATGTCTAGGTTTTTGACATTTTTTGACATTATAGCGCTACATTGTTTGTTATCATTCTCAATTAGGATTGGCAAATGCCGCAGAAAGGGCACTATGGGCATGACGGTCCTGTGCTTGTCTTCTTCCAGGTGGCAGCAGGACACTAATGCTTGCCACCTCGCCAGCTTGAACTGCACTTATGGGACTCACCACGTGTTACTGCAGTGCTGGATGCACGACCAGGATGTACTAGGCCGCTGGTGCTTGCCAGTTCACCAGAAGGAATAGCGGCGCTAGTACTGCTCTGCTCCATATGAGGGACCTGGGGTTTCTTGCACCTCAATGACAGCAGAAGAGGATCGGGGTCTGGTACGCCTGACCTTGGTAGAGACCACAACTCCGTCGTCAGAGCTATCTGTCAGGGTGTCACTGTCGTCTACAGGATCGTATTCTGAGCCTGAATCTGACAGATGAGTGCCTTCTTCTTCACTATCATGTTTCCCTGAAAGTAAGACATCCTCCGAAAGTAAGACCTCCCACCAGGTTTCCCCCTTACAGAAATATAAGGCACCCCCCGATAATAAGGCCTTCCCCGAACATAAGGCCACCCCGAACATAAGGCCACCCCGAACATAAGGCAACCCGAAGCTATGGTACCGTAAGGAGTCTGACTCCTCTGGACTGTAGCGGTGGCGAGGGACGTCACCGTCATCAGAGAGCCCGCGCCATGGCCAGGACAAGCTGCCGCCTTCTGCCGCCTGATGCTCTGCCCTGACGGAGTCTGCTTCACAAGACAGTGAGCAACGGGAGTCGGGCACATTGAAGGGGAGAGGTTAAATAATCCACACAGGGGTGGGTGGTGGGGGGCTCACAGGGTGGATTTGAGGGGGGTCAAATGGCACAGGTGGATCACAAGAGGGGAGAAGGGGGGGAATAAAAATGGCACAGGGGGATTAGAAGGGGGGGATCAAGATGGCACAGGTGGATTAGAAGGGTGGGATCAAGGTGACACAGGTGGATTAGAAGGGGGGATCAAGATGGCACAGGAGGATCAGAAGGGGGGGAATCAAAATGGAAAAGGTGGATTAGAAGGGGGGGATCAAGATGGTACAGGTGGATTAGAAGGGGAGGGGGATCAAGATGGCACAGGGGGATTAGAAGGGGGATCAAAATGGCACAGGATGATCAGAAGGGGTGGAATCAAAATGGCACAGGTGGATCATCGGGGGGAATTAAGATGGCACAGGTGGATTAGAAGGGGGGGGGATCAAAATTGCACAGGAGGATCAGAAGGGAGGGAAATCAATCTAGTAACTGGTAAACAGTGCTGGTATATTTTTACCCATAGACATGAGCGCAAAAAGAAAGAGCTACTCCATGGAGTACAAGAAAGGAATTGTGGAAGACTCTCGGGGCCAAAATCTTAAAGCGGTTTTGTACAGAAAATTGCAAGTTCATCTTATTCAAATGGCTTTGGAACATAGATGCAGTTATGACCATTGAAATAAAATAATATGCAGTATTTACCTTTTATTTTTAATGTTTATGCCGACTTCCGGGCTCTCCTCCCGTGGGAGTAGGCGTGTTTATCGGCTTCGCAATGGTCCCTGGGAACTTTTTTAGCTATTTCCCAGGAATCAGTGGGGGACACAGTCATGCCAAAATCTCGTGAGATTTCGGAAGGAGGACGCCGGTCACGTGACGAGGGCATGTCCGAAATTGCCATTTTGAAAGTGGGCAGGCAGCTCTATCTGCCATTACCACTATAGCACACGAGGCAAGAGGAAGGAAAACAAAGAGGACACTCAATGAGCATGTGCGAGATGGAGCGGTGGATGCTGGGAGCTCAGCACCATCGCCGGGGGTTAAAAAGACGCCGATCGTGACTGCAAAGACACGGTAGGAATCGCCCACCAGTGACACAGGTAAAAAAAAAAAAAAAAAACGGCAGCGGAATCCCGCTTTAATGCTTTCTGCAAAGAGAAGATGTTGAATATGCGATTTGTCCGAAAATGGCGAGCAGAGTAACCTCATTGAGCAAGTGGACAAGGGAAATGCTAAAAAGCGCAAGTGTGGATCAGGTCGGCAACCATTATTTTCCGAGCTGGAATCTGTGAATGGGTTGTTGACAGGAGAGCAAAGGCTTTGGTTGTGAATAGGGCTCAGATTCAAGAATTTGCCCTTGCAATAGCACCACAGTTTGATATAGCCCCCGAAGACTTCAAAGCATCACAACACTGGCTGGATAATTTCCTTCAGCGAAGTGAACTGTCTTTAACCACTTGCTTACTGGGCACTTAAACCCCCCTCCTGCACAGACCAATTTTTAGCTTTCAGCGCTGATGCACTTTGAATGACAATTACACGGTCATACAACACTGTACCCAAATTACATTTTTATAATTTTTTTCCCACAAATAGAGCTTTCTTTTGGTGGTATTTAATTAGAGGTGAGAGTTTTATTTTTTGCTAAACAAACAAAAAAAGATGCAAAATAATAAAAAATTTTCATGTTTAATAGTTTGTTATAAAATTTTGCAAACAGGTAATTTTTCTCCTTCGTTGAAATGGACTGATGAGGCTGTGCTGGTGGGCACTGATAGGCACAGTTAAGGCGGCACTAATAGGCACAGATAAGGTGGCACCAATAGGCACAAATAAGGCAGTACTGATGAGCACAGATAAGGCGGCACTGATGAGCAAAGATGGGCAAAGATGGGCACAGATAAGATGGCACGGATGGGTGGCACGGATGGGTGGCACGGATGGGCACTGATAGGTACCACTGATAGATGGGACTGATGGGCACTGATAGGTGGCTCTGATAGGTGGCACTGCTGTGCACTGATGGGCATCACTGATGGGCACTGGTACATGACACTGATGGGCACGGATATGTGGCACTGAGGGGCAGCACTGTGTGTGTGAGGCAGATTGTGGGCACTGATAGGTGGAACTGTGGGCACTGATGGATGGCACTGTGGGCACTGATTGGTGGCCCTATGGGCACTAATTGGTGTCTCTTTTTGCCTTTTTTTAGGTGGCACTGGCAGGGGGCAGGTGGGCACCTATTGTGCTGGCCCCAGCTCGCCGTGATCAGGACTGATGTCCCTCTCACGGGCGCCGGTGATCGGCGCGAGGAGGAAAAATAGCCGATTACCGGCTCTGTTGTTCATTGGCTGACAGCTGGTCACGTGGTAAGGGGTCGGGATCGACCCCTTGCTCCGATCTGTGATCAGGCGAGTCTCATATACTCGCTGATCACAGAGCGCGCTGCGCGCGCCCCTCAGGAGGAGCGCAGGCCGCTCGTGCACGGGAAGACGTCAATAGACATAGTCCCGGCAAAGCAGGTCCACGCTGTAGCCGTCATTCGGCTATAGCGCAGATCTCAAGCGGTTTAGAAGATCCACAACACTATTTAGGCTGGAAGATGCTAAAATTATTAAGCGAGCACTTACATTCAAGTCCTTTATTGATGATGCTGACTTCTCTAAATAAAATCTTTCCAACATGATTGCTATGGATGAAACTGCAGTGTTTATGGGCTAATCATCTCAAACAACAATTGAACAGCGGGGTGCCTCCTCAGTGTACATTCCCTCCACTGCTTACGAAAGTGCACGTGTTACCTGTATTTTGGCAATTTGTCTGGATGGCACTAAAATACCACCTTTAATAATTTCTAAGGGCAAGAAGGAAAAGATTGAACATGTTTCGGGCATTTTTATTCTTGAAACTGAAAAGGCCTGGGCCACACAAGCAGTTATAAGGAAGTGGGTCGATTTAATGCTGCCGCTTGTTATGCGAGGGAGCCAAAGAGGTCTGCTAGTCTGGGATGCAGCAAGCACTCACCACGCTAAAGACATTAAGAAATTTCTTCACGAAACAAGAATAGATCAAACAATGATTCCCACAGGAATGACAGCCTATCTCCAGACTCTTGACATTGCAATAAACAAGCCATTCAAGGACAATTTGCGCATGGAAATTAATGACTACATTGAAAATAGAATGGAGAGAAATCAGTGTGGCAACTTTGTGAAACCTAAACTGCAAGAGGTTGTGACTTGGGTGAAGAATTCATGGGAGAAAATCACTGACAGTTGAATTGCAAATGCACTACGAGCAGGTTACCTTGACAAGAAGTACTCATTTAACCACTTAATAACCGCCCTATAGCCGAATGACGGCTACAGGGCGGTTTCTTAACTCTGGGAGGCCGTCATATAACGTCCTCCCAGAATTCCGCTCTCGCGCGCCCCCTGGGGCGCGCACTCGAGAGCATCCGTGACCGCCGGGTCCTGTGCATCACGGATCACGGTAAACGGCCGCTCATAGCGGCCGTTTACCACGTGATTGATCCGTCAAATGACGGAGTGATCACTTGTAAACAAACCGGCGTCATGTTATGACGCCGGTTCCTCCCTCCCCCTCTCTGTACCGATCGGAACAGCGGAGGGGAAAGAGATCGGTGTCAGCAGCGATGTGGGCTGCATCTGCAGTGCCCACATTGCTGCTCACCGAAAATTAACCCCTCAATTCCCTGCAAATACTCTGCAATACCCTGCCATTACTCTGCATTACTCTGCAATACCCTGTAATACTCTGCAATACTCTGCAATACCCTGCATTACTCTGCAATACCCTGCAATACTCTGCAATACTCTGCAATACTCTGCAATACCCTGCATTACTCTGCAATACCCTGCATTACTCTGCAATACCCTGCATTACTCTGCAATACCCTGCATTACTCTGCAATACCCTGCATTACTCTGCAATACCCTGCATTACTCTGCATTACTCTGCATTACTCTGCAATACTCTGCAATACTCTGCAATACCCTGCATTACTCTGCAATACCCTGCATTACTCTGCAATACTCTGCAATACTCTGCAATACCCTGCATTACTCTGCAATACCCTGCATTACTCTGCAATACCCTGCAATACCCTGCAATACCCTGCAATACTCTGCAATACCCTGCAATATCCTGCAATACCCTGCATTACTCTGCAATACCCTGCAATACCCTGCAATACCCTGCAACACTCTGCAACACCCTGCAATGCTCTGCAACACCCTGCAATGCTCTGCAACACCCGCCAATACCGTGCAACACTCTGAAATGCTCTGCAACACCCTCCAATATCCTGCAATGCTCTGCAACGCAATACTCTGCAACGCCATACTCTGAGATACCCAGCCATACTCTGAGATACCCAGCCATAGTCGGTGATACCCAGCAATACCCAGCCATAGACACCCCCCCCCCTCCCGCCGCCCTCCGGTGCTTCTACCGACCCCAATATGATCAAATCCAGAATCTTTTTTTTTTCAGGCTTCCCAGCTTAGAGATGAGATGCGGGGTCTTATTGACCCCATATCTCACTGTAAAGAGGACCTGTCATGCCATATTCCTATTACAAGGGATGTTTACATTCCTTGTAATAGGAATAAAAGTGATCAAAAAATTTATTTTTGGGGAAAAAAATGTCAAACTAAAATAAATAAAGTAAAATGAACAATAAATTTTTTTTTTTTTTAAAGCGCCCCTGTCCCCATGTGCTCGCATGCAGAAGCGAACGCATACGTAAGTCCCGCCCACATATGAAAACGGTGTTCAAACCACACATGTGAGGTATCGCTGCGAACGTTAGAGTGAGAGCAATAATTCTAGCCCTAGAACTCCTCTGTAGCTCAAAACATATAACCAGTAAAAAAAAAATTTAATCGTCGCCTATGGGGATTTTTAAGTAGCGACGTTTGGCGCCATTCCACGAGCCTGTGCAATTTTGAAGAGTGACATGTTAGGTATCGATTTACTCGGTGTAACTTCATCTTTCACATTATGCAAAAATTGGGCTAACTTTACTGTGTTTTTTTTTTTTAAGCACAAAACTGTTTTTTTTCCAAAAAAAAGCATTCGAAAAATTGCTGTGCAAATACCGTGCGAGATAAGTTGCAACGACCACCATTGTATTCTCCAGGGTGTTTGCTAAAAAAACATATATAATGTTTTGGGATTCGATGTAATTTTCTAGCAAATAAATTATGATTTTTACATGTAGGAGAGAAATGTCAGAATTGTCCTGGGTGCTCCAGAACGCCTGATGGCGCTCCATGCATGTTGGGCCTCTGTATGTGGCCACACTGTGTAAAAGTCTCACACATGTGGTATTGCCGTACTCGGGAGTAATAGCAGAATGTGTTTTGGGGTGTAATTTGTGGTATGCATATGCTGTGTGAGAAATAAACTGATAATATGACAATTTTGTGAAAAAAAAAAAAAGTAAAAAAAAATCTTGATTTTGCAAAGAATTGTGGGAAAAAATGACAACTTCAAAAAACTCATCATGCCTCTTAGTAAATACCTTGGAATGTCTTCTTTCCAAAAAGGGGTCATTTGGGGGTATTTGTACTTTTCTGGCATGTTAGGGTCTCAAGAATTGAAATAGGCCGTCAGTACTTCAGGTGTGATCAATTTTCAGATATTGGCACCAAAGCTTGTGGACTTTATAACTTTCACAAAGACCAAATAATATCCACCAATTTGTACTTAATTTTACCAAAGATATGTAGTGGTATAAATTTTGGGCAAAATTTATGAAGAAAAAATTACTAATCTACTAAATTTTATAACAGAAACGAAGAAAAATTCATTTTTTTACAGAATTTTCTGTATTTTTTCTTTTATAGCACAAAAAATAAAAAACCCAGCGGTGATTAAATACCACCAAAAGAAAGCTCCATTTGTGTGAAAAAAAGGACAAAAATTTCATATAGGTCCAGTGTTGCATGACTGAGTAATTGTCATTCAAAATGTGAGAGCACCGAAAGCTGAAAATTGGTCTGGTTATTAAGGGTGTTTAAGTGCCCAGTGGCCAAGTGGTTAAGGGCAGTGCTATTGCTAAACATGAGAGATTTGGTCCACTGATTCTGAAAGAAATGGAGTCACAAGACATTCACCAGGAAAATCAGGGTTTGGATTGTTATGATGATGTTCCTGAAGATAATGACATGACTGTCATTGAATAAATCTTACTTTGTGTTCATACCGGTAAATACGGTATCAGTATCAGTAAATGTACCATAGATTGTTGTACATGGAAATAATGGTCTTGTTATGCTGGTTTGTGTTGACAACTACTGGTACTACCGTACTGTATACAGGTAATAAATTACCTTTTTTTTATTCAACAATAAATGTGTAACGTGTTTTCTTCATGGACAAATAAGACATCCCCTGAAAATAAGACCTAGCACATCTTTGGGAGCAAAAATTTATATAAGACACTGTCTTATTTTCAGGGAAACAGGGTATCTGTCATGCTCAGAAATGTGTAGGGCTTTTCACTAGTGTACCTTTGATTTGACAGTTTGGTCTCTAAATTTAGTGGTACACTAGTGAGACTCACAGGTAAAAAAGCTCCTGACTGTTAGCGACTAATTCAATGTTACCAAAAAAGAAGTTATGTGTATTGTGTTTTGTAAGTGACAGTGATCGATTTATACTGCACTTGGATGTGCTGGGGTGGGCTGGGGTAGGCGGAGGGGCTAAACATAGGTGCTAGCAGGTATCTGGGCTGATCCAGCTAACACTGTGTTTTTTGGGAACCCTAAACTGCTGGGGGCGCTAGTTTAGATCTGATCAGATCAAATATTGATCAGTTCAGACACTATACTACTAAGGGAGGCGTATAGTGCGTGTGTGGGTGTTAGCGGTACTGGAACTGATCTGACCCTGCCTGGGGCAACGCAGACCCTATCTGACGCTAAAACCTAACTTTGAACACCTGCCGGGTGATCAGGAGGTTAAACCTTTATTGGATAAAATACGGTGCCCGACGCTATAAAAAATAAACTAGCTAAGCTTTGTCACCCATGACACTTATACTGTGATCACAGGTGATACGGGGTAATCAAGGGGTTAAAACTTTATTGGTGGGGGGATAGGGGGGGGGGTCCCTAGACCTATCTGGGCCTAAGACACTAATGACACTAGTACAGTGATCAAAAAAAAATCTGATTGCTGTACTGGGTGACACAGTGACAGGTGGTGAAGGGGTTTATTGGGGGGGTGATCAGGGGGTGAATTATGTGCCTACGTGACCTGGTGTCAGTGTAGTGTTGGTACACTTACTTGGATGTCTTCTCTTCTTTCGGTCTGGACACGTGGAGAGATGACATCACTTCCCCTGTCAGTGTTTACAGTTACACAGACAGGGGAAGGATCTAATTAGTCAGGACCGATCACCAGGTCCAGGCCAGATATCATTGGCCTGGGCCTGGGGATTGAACGGTTAATCGTGATTTTGCGCAGCTGGGCTGACCTACCGCAGTAAAACCGCGGTGGCTGGTCCGGACCCGGTTAAGGAGAATAGGGCGCTCTGGATATCAAGGAGACTTTAACAAACCGTACATGACTGGCTCTTGAGATGTGATTAATGCACCACAGCAGCACTTCAGAAGAGAGAAGCACACTCTATAGGAAAAACAAAGCAGAGAAGAAGGTGCTTCTAAGTGCAGTTATAAAACACTTTAATAACAAGGAAGGCTTAAAGCGGGAGTCCGCCGGGACTCCGCGTTTTTTTTTTTTTTTTTTAAAGCCAGCAGCTACAAATACTGCAGCTGCTGACTTTTAAAATAGTGACACTTACCTGTCCAGCGCGCCCGCGATGTCGGCACCCGAAGCCGATCTCTAGATCGTCTTGTCGGGTGCTGCCGCCGCCATCTTGGGTATGGGAATCAGGAAATGGAGCCTTTCGGCTTCATTTCCCGGTTCCCTACTGCGCATGCGCGAATCGCGCTGCGCAATAAGGATGGTCCCCGCTGCCTCTGGGATCTGTGTGTTTCCCAGCAGGAAGCGGGGCACTTGCGGAAAGGGGCAGGCACTTGCGGAAAGGGGCGTAATCTACGCCCCTTTCCGCAGAGAGCTATCCCGGAAGTGGGTGCAGAATACCTATACTGTACAGGTATCTGCACCCCCCTCCCCCCTGAAAGGTGCCAATTGTGGCGCCGGAGGGGGGGAGGGTTCCGATGAGTGGAGGTCCACTTTAGGGTGGACCTCCGCTTTAAAAACACTTACAAGATGGAAGTGAAAAACAGGCAAATCAATGAATCCATAACGTCTAGCGGGATGCCTCTTGGGAGTAAAGACAGCTGCAGGTGGAAGTTCCAGCTGACCAGTTGTGGTAAACATGGGCATCCGCAGAACTTTTTCCAAGGGGGGGCATCATTTTAAGGCCACTTATGCTCCACCCCTTTTCGACAATCTCATGAAAATCTTTCCACTAGTAATACATATGTGTTATATAACAGATAATTCATCTTCACTTTGTATTGGAAGTAACTCTGGTGGCTGCGTACCATGCCCATATAGCCTAGAGAATGTACATCTTTTTACATTGCAATACATCTGTTGTGGCCATATTTTGATCTCATACTGTCACTGTATAGACTGTTTTCATAAAGATAAAAATATGGCAACAACAGATGTATTGCAATGTAAAAAGATGTACATTCTCTAGGCTATATGGGCATGGTACACAGCCACCTGAGTAACCTTGTGGACGCCCATGCCTCACAGCATTATTATACCAGCCCAACAGCATAACATCATTATTTTCTTGTTCATGAAAGGGAAAACCATACATTTTACCAGTTAATAGTGGTAAGTGATCAATCATCAAGGGGGACTCCAGGAACTCAGAACGTGGGGGGGGGGGGCACCTTCTGCAGAAAGAATACTCGAAGGTAAGGGGGGTGGGTTACTAATATAAGGATGAAACCCTTTATATCAGTGCCCCTTACATTATCGTATTCACTCCCCCCTACATCAGAGACCCCCCCCCCCCCCCCGACTGGCCTGGCGGTGCTTTCACTGACCTCCTCTCAGGTGCACTGTGCAGGGCTCAGTCAGTCGGCTCCAGCTTGGTGGCTCTGGTTTTATCCTATAGTCTCCTGTCCACACAAGTCTGACTTCTCCCATGACCCCCATCCTGGCGGTGCTCCCACTCTTGACTCCTCTCCAGACTCCCTCAGAGACTGCAGACATGCTACAGGAGATGGTCAAAGACTGCAAACTTGATGCAAGAGCTCAATGCAGCCTCACCAGTGCCCATCAAATGCAGCCTCACTGTGCCCACCAATGCAGCCTCACTGTGCCCACCAATGCAGCCTCACTGTGCCCACCAAATGCAGCCTCACCGTGCCCATCAAATGCAGCCTCACCGTGCCCATCAAATGCAGCCTCATTGTGTCCATCAAATGCAGCCTCACTGTGTCCATCAAATGCAGCTTTACTGTGCCGTGAATGCAGCCTCACTGTGTCCATCATTGCAGCCCCTCCTGTGCCCCATGTCCCAGTCTGCAGTCCCTGTCTGTGGGAAGGTGTGTTGTTGATGCTTGGTACGGTACCTTGCATGCCAGCAGGATATCCATGATGGCCAGCAGCAGGCAGGGTCTGTTCTCGTTTTGGATGGGGACTGTGCTCCTTCTAGAGGATCTGTCTACTGTGAGATGGAGTGGTCCCTGGCCACCTGGACCTTCAGCTGTCCTCATTTTCCAGCCCCAGTCAGCCTGTCCTCTGGTCCTGGGGAAGTGGAGAGCACTGGGTGGGAGTTGGAGAGAAGGGGGAGCAAAGAGTACTGGCGGGGTTGGAGAACACATGGGTGGGGGCAAAGAGCGAGGGGGAGTGGAGATCATAGGGGTGGGGAGCAGAGAGTGCTGGGGGGAACTTGAGAGCACTGGGGGGGGCAATAAGAAGAGGGGTAGAGAGCACGGTAGGCTGAGAGCACTGAGGGGGCTAAGAGTGTGGGGTGGTGAAGAGCACTGGGGGGGGGGGGAAACAGGGGTGGAGAGCATGGGGGCTGGAGAGTACTGGGGGGGTACAAGAGCAGGGGGGAGTGGAGAGCACTGGTAGGGTTGGAGAGCACATGGGTGGGGGCAAAATGCAGGGGGAGTGGAGAGTACAGGGGTGGGGAGTGGAGAGTGCTGGGGGGAGCCAAAAAGAAGAGGGGTGGAGAGCACGGAGGGTAGAGAGCACTGGGGGGGCTGGAGAACACCAGGGGGGCAGAAAGAACAGGGGTGGGGAGAATGGGGGGCTGGAGAGCACTGGGGTGGGGGCTGGAGAGTGATGGGGAGAGCTGAAGAGCACCGGGGGGAGAAAGAACAGGGGGGGATCACTGGGGGGAGTGGAGAGCACTGGGCGGAGAGCACTGGGGGGGGGAAAGAACAGGGGGAGAGCACTGGGGGGAGAGGAGAGCACTGGGGGGAGGAGAGCACTGGGGGGGAGAGAGCACTGGGGGGGAGAGAGCACTGGGGGGAGAACAGGGGGGGAGAACAGGGGGGAGAGCACTGGAGGGAGTGGAGAGCACTGGGGGTGAAAGAACAGGGGGGAGAGCACTGGGGAGGAGAACAGGGGGAGAGCACGGAGGGGAGAGGACTGGGGGGAATGGAGAGCAATGGGGGGGAGCTTGAGAGCACCAGTGGGGGCCAGAAAGAACAGGGGTGGAAAGCACGGGGGACTGGAGAGCACTATGGGGGGTGGAGAGCACTGGTAGGGTTTTGTAGAGCACATGGGTGAGGGCAAAATGCAGGGGGAGTGGAGCGTACAGGGGTGGGGAGTGGAGAGTGCTGGGGGGAGCCAAAAAGAACAGGGGTGGAGAGCACGGAGGGTAGAGAGCACTGGGGGGGCTGGAGAACACCAGGGGTGGGGGCTGGAGAGTGATGGGGAGAGCTGAAGAGCATTGGGTGGGGGGAGAAAGAACAGGGGGGAGATCACTGGGGGGAGTGGAGAGCACTGGCGGAGAGCACTGGGGGGGGGGGAAGAACAGGGGGAGAGAACTGGGGGGGAGAGAACTGGGGGGGGAGGAGAGCACTGGGGGAGAACAGGGGGGAGAGCACTGGAGGGAGTGGAGAGCACTGGAGGGAAAGAACAGGGGGGAGAGCACGGAGGGGGGAGGACTGGGGGGAGTGGAGAGCACTGTGGGGTGGGGAACGGGGGGAGCACTGGGCAGAGTGGAGAGCACTGGGGGGAACAGGGGGGAGAGCACTGGGGGGGCAGGGGGGAGAGCACTGGGATAATGGCTAGAGAAGGATGGGGAGAGCTGGAGAGCAGGGGGGCAGCAAGAACAGGGGAGGAGAAAACTGTGGGGGGGGGGGCAGGAGAGTGTGGTGGAGGAGAGTACTGGGGGGGACAAGGGGGAGAGCACTGGGGGGAGTGGAGAGCACTGTGGGGAGGGGGGCACTGGGATGGTGGCTAGAGAAGGAGCTGGAGAGCAGGGGGGGCAGTAAGAACAGGGGAGGAGAGAACTGGGGGGGGGGCAGGAGAGTGTGGTGGTGGAGGAGAGCACTGGGGGGGCAGGAGAGTGTGGTGGTGGAGGAGAGCACTGGGGGGAGCAGGAGAGTGTGGTGGTGGAGGAGAGCACTGGGAGGGGGGGGCAGGAGAGTGTGGTGGTGGAGGAGAGCACTGGGAGGGGGGGCAGGAGAGTGTGGTGGTGGAGGAGAGCACTGGGGGGGCAGCAGAGTGTGGTGGTGGAGGAGAGCACTGGGGGGGGGCAGGAGAGTGTGGTGGTGGAGGAGAGCACGGGGGGCAGGAGAGTGTGGTGGTGGAAGAGAGCACTGGGGGGGCAGGAGAGTGTGGTGGTGGAAGAGAGCACTGGGGGGGGCAGGAGAGTGTGGTGGTGGAGGAGAGCACTGGGGGGGGGCAGGAGAGTGTGGTGGAGGAGAGTACTGGGGGGGCAGGAGAGCGTGGTGGAGGAGAGCACTGGGGGGGCAGGAAAGTGTGGTGGAGGAGAGCACTGGGGGGGGGGGAGACAGGAGAGTGTGGTGGAGGAGAGCACTGGGGGGGGCAGAAGAGTGTGGTGGAGGAGAGCACGGGGGGGCAGGAGAGTGTGGTGGAGGAGAGCACTGGGGGGGCAGGAGAGTGTGGTGGTGGAGGAGAGCACTGGGGGGGGGGGCAGGAGAGTGTGGTGGTGGAGGAGAGCACTCGGGGGGGCAGGAGAGTGTGGTGGAGGAGAGCACTGGGGGGGCAGGAGAGGGTGGTGGAGGAGAGCACTGGGGGGGGGGGGCAGGGAGCACAAGGTGAACTGGGGACAGTAAAATAAGTTGGATAGGAGACCCCCTCCTATCCAGGCACTGTGGCACACAGGGCGGGCTGTACCTGCAGCATCTCCTCCTATAGATAAAAGTGCTGGCTGGCTGTGTACGGCGGCGGTCGTTCTGTAACATGGCCCCGCCCCCCCAGACCGGCTCATGTGATAGGCGGAACGTTGATTCTCTCTACTATCACACAAGCAGGTCTGAGGGGGGCGGGGCC
This sequence comes from Lithobates pipiens, assembly GCF_037356315.1. Lineage (NCBI taxonomy): Eukaryota > Metazoa > Chordata > Amphibia > Anura > Ranidae > Lithobates > Lithobates pipiens. Next base: position 81,296,966 of record NW_027507686.1, on the reverse strand, counting down.
ATGTTACAGAGCGGCCGCCGAACACAGAGGCAGCCTGCTCTGTGATCCAGAGGAGAGAGTGGAGGATGCAACCGCCGGCGGACTCAGTAAAAAGAATGCAGCATGGCGGCGGCTGCAACACCTCGGGGATTCCAGGGGGGGCACTTGACTCCCCTTGCCCCCTGCTGCGGACACCCAAGGTGGTAAATACTGTCTCTCTGATTCAAGATGGAGGGCTCTGCTGTCAGGACCAACATGGAATCCAGGCAACCGGAAGTGAAGTCTGAGTGAGATGTACATGTTTCGGAGCATGCCCAGTCGCTCACGGTTGGTTTGGAACTTCCACCCGCAGCTGTCTTTACTCCCAGAAGGCATCCCACTGAACATTATGGATTAATTGATATGCCTGCTTTTCCCTTTCATAGTGTAAGTGTTTTTAACTCTTCCTTGTCATTAAAGTGTTTTATTATTGCACTCAGAAGCACCTTCTTCTTTGCTTTATTTAAACAATTTTTAAAACATCTGAAAAGAAACTAACTTCTTTGAAAAGATGCCAGTAAGCCACTGAACAAGTTGGTCAAGGTTTGTTTTTCAACTTTTCATCGACAGTATGTATAACAAATTGTGTAATGGCTTTTTGGGCTTGCAAACTGAACAACTGAACAAGTGGTCCAAACTGTCCCACTTTACCATACAAGTGCTCTTCTGCTACCCCTCCAGCCTACCATCACTCCCACCCCTACATACACACACACACACAAACACAAGAGAAACAAATAACCCCCTCTTACAATGCCATAAAATTAATTTTGCTAAGTTATTCTGATTGCCAGAAGAAAGGGTAGGGTTGCTGAAAGGGAAGGTTTTTTGAGATTTTAACATGTTTTGTGCAGACCTACTTTTATGTTGATTGGCCTGCTTATCCTTATTGAGAAACCCTGAATGAAGATACCATATAAGTAAGTAATTTGCTTCCTGATTGATTCAAATTAAGTCATAAGGGATATCAATTTTCTGTTTTTCATCGGTGTCCCCTTATACCGTAGTTATCATTAATTTTCACACATTCAAATAATAGTAAAAGAAGGACATATGTCTTTCCTTGGACCACCGGGATGAAAGGGAGTTTTCTAATATACACATTTCTGTTTCATGGGAACTAGCACTTTTATGCTATAAAACAAAAAGCAAAAGAGAAAAGAAAAAGTTAAACTTCGTCTAATAACATTATCCCCCTTGGAGTCCTTAGATCTCTTATAATGGATCTTCTAATAAAGACTTTAAAAATCAATGTTTGTTTTTTTAAATTTTACATTAATAACTGAAGTGACTTGACCCTGAGATTACTTAGTTGGAATCTGTGCTGGTAACTTATCCTTAAATAAGAATAATACAAAATCCTTTACATGTTATAAACTCCCGTTAAATGGATTACTGTCTATGAATTCCAAATACAGTGAATCAAGGAATTCCAATTATGATTCATGGAGAAGAATCCATGCTGGTTGACTGACAGCTTAATTAGAACCATATGAAATTCTTTATTCATTATCAAATAAACATTCCTTATAAATCTGCATGTGTTATGGGATCCATGAAGGAATGTATCAAATATACATTTCCCAGTCCTACTGTGTTTGGAAGGTTTTTTATTAGATATGTAATCTTATGAAACACTTTGGGCACTCCTAGTCAGTTTTGTTCATTTATTTTTTTAAAGTAGCTTAAAGCAGAACTAAACTAAAAAACTGAGCAGGCAGCTCTTTATTTCAGAAGAGACATGCTATACCTCTCCTGCAATAACACTTGCCTGCATGCTCACAGTCTTCTGTCAGCAACGCATGTGCAGCTCAGCATGCATTCCCAGCACACTCTGCGCTGGAATGACTGACTCCTGTGTGCATGTACAGGATGGTGTCACCCCGCATCAACCAATATAGAGGCCAAAAACCCAACAACTGCAATAGCCTGGGGAGAAGATGTTATCGGCTGGCAGTGGCGTGGGTTGTCAGAAACTAGGGCAAGGCAATCTTGTCCTTTCCTAAAAAGCTACAACACCCAAAATCTGCGGCCACCCCTTCCCTATTATCATTGGACTATCATAGTCTATGCATGCTTTTCTTAATGGAGGTTCTGCGCCCAATGTTGTATGGGAAGGATTTAGTTGGGTGAAGTGATGAGGTTTATGGCTGATTTTGGAGCTGCATATGAACAGTGGGAGATGAGAGCTACTTATTGTGGGGCGTCTACCTTCCAGCCTTTCCTTAGGGCATCACATAGGACAGGGGAGAGAGATGTGTAGCTGAGGCAGTTACAGCTGGGCTACAGCACATTCTATGCTTCTGTGCAATGAGTTCACGTAAGCCATAGTTGTGCTCCAGCGGCTTGTCTAACCCAGGCTGTGCACAGAGTTTCCCACCTACCACAGCCATGCAGAGCCCTGTGCTGGGGACTTTTTAATGCCCCGAGCAATAAACTCCTGTTACTCTTTATCCTGAATCTGTCTGACCCTGTTATTGACCAGGTTTTCCTCCTGACTTGCTTCTAAATTGCCATTGATTGTCTATATTGTGCCTACCTTTGTTACGTACCTCAACCTGGACTCCTAACCAAGATTTTTGCCAGATAATTTTGTACCTTGCTGCCTGCAAGTTACCAACCTCTGCTTGTCCTTGACCTTGATCCTGTTTGTAATTTGGTACCTTCTTTCTCAGCTTGTTACCCAGTTTGCTCTCCAGGTGCCCTCATCGTTGTGCTTCTCAGCTGACAACAGCACTCCCATGTTTAAAATTGTTGCAATGGCAGAAGTTTTTTTTATCTTATTGCATTCTATGCATTAAGATAAATATACCTTCTGTGTGCAGCAGTCCCCCTTAGCCCCCCGTAATGTTTACCTGAGCCCCATCTCTCTCCAGCGATGTGCATGAGAGCCTCAGCCGTCCGGGACTCTCCCTCCTGATTGGCTGAGACACAGCAGCAGCTCCATTGACTCCCGCTGCTGTCAAAGTCAGTCTGCCAGCCAGCCAGCCAGCCAGCCAATCAGGAGAGAGGAGGAGCAGGGCTCGCACCACAGCTCCATGTCTAAATGGACACACGGATCTATAGCACGACTCGGGTGTCCCCATAGCAGTGTTGCCAACCCCTTGAAGTGAAATTTACTGGCAGGATACCAAAATTTACAAACGACACCAATTTTTGCAAAAAAACATGAAATTTATACTGACACTGCAAAATAGTACCTAAAATTACAGTTTTCCGTGCCAAACAGTGCAAATATCAACATTTAAACTATAAACATATAGCTAGTGCTATTAGAAATGTGTTAAAGTTAAAAAAACATATTTCTCCATTGACATGAAGGTCTGGTTACTATAACCCAGCCAGCACAGCATTTCCCCTTACATCAGAGTCTGCAGGATTCCCCCAATCATTCACTGACACCGACCAGGGCACTCTGTCTGTAGTGTACTGGCTGGGCTGGTTACAGGCTCATATCAGCCGGCAGGGCAGGAGTCCGACTCTGCCACACTCTCTTTAGCTGCTGTCTGCTGCTCTGTCCACTGACTCCAACACTCAGCTCCTCTGTGCATCCGCCCTCAGCTTCTGCTTTTTAAAAGTCTGGCGGGCGGCGTGGTGGTGTGGCTGACATCATCACGTGGAGTCGGCGGGCAGAGGCAGCGCTTGTGGATCAGATCTTCTCAACAAAGAGACCCAAGAAGAGGAGGATCAGGGCTGCTCTGTGCAAAACCATTTCACAGAGCAGGTAATTTAACATGTTTTTTGTTATTTTTAACCACTTCCTGACCTGCACATGTACATGCATGCCTAGCAGGCATGCTGCCACTGCACGGCGAGGGACCCGATGTGCATGATGCGGTCACAATGTTCAGCAGCCACATGCGATCGCGGGCATGATAGACAGAACGGGGATCTGTGTGTGTAAACACACAAATCCTGGTTCAGTCAGGAGAGGAGAGACAGATAGTGCATGTTCCTATTAGTTAGGAACAGCGAAATGTCTCCTCCTCTAATCACTCCCATGACCCCACAATTAGAACACACTGAGGGAACACATTTAACCCCTTGATCGCCCCCTAGTGTTAACCCCTTCCCTGTCAGTGACATATATACAGTAATCAGTGGCTATTTTTAGCTCTGATCGCTGTATAAATGTCAATAGTCCTAAAAAAGTGTCAAAAGTGTCCAATCTGTCCGCTGCAATGTCGCAATCCCAATAAAAACTGCTGATCGCCGCCATTACTAGTAAAAAATAAAAATAAAAATAAAATAATAAATAAATAATGCCATAAATCTATTACCTATCTTGTAGATGCTATAACTTTTGTGCAAATATACCTTTATTGTGATTTCTTTTAACAAAAATATGTAGAAGAATATATATCAGCCTAAACTGGTGAAGAATCTTGTTTTTTAAAAAATATTTTTGGATATTTGTTATAGCAAAAACTAAAAAAATATAGTTTTTTTTTCAAAATTGTCTTTTTTTTTGTTTATAGCGCAAAAACAAAAACAAAAAAAAACCGGAGAAGTGATCAAATACCACCAAAATAAAGCTCTATTTGTGGGGAAAAAAAGGACATCAATTTTGTTTGGGTACTATGTCGCATGACCGTGCAATTGTCAGTTAAAGCATTACAGTGCCGTATCGCAAAAAATGGCCTGGTCAAGAAGGGGGCAAATCCTTGCAGTGCTGAAGTGGTTAAAGAAAAAAACAAGACTTTAGTATCACTTTAAGTTCAGTTCCAGCTTGCTTACACCAGCACCCTTCCATTGCCCAAGCAGCCCCTGTCCCAACTTCCAGGAGTATTCAAATGGGAATTCTATGAGTGGCTACCTCATTATCTGAAGCTACTCATACAGGTTAGTGACAGCTGGTTATGTGCTTTGACAGATCACATAACAGGGCTCTCCTTCCAACATTTTTTTTATTACTGCACTTTTCAATTTTTTTTTCGTTAAATGGGTTGAAAGAAAAAAAAATTGCCGCATTAACTGGGCTTTAACCCCTTGCCGCCGCGCGTACTCAGATGTGCGTACTCGGCTTCCGGGGGTTATACCGGGATGCATGGGCGTGCGCAGAACTTTTTCCAAGGGGGGGGCACCATTTTAAGGCCACTCATGCTCCGCCCCTTTTCAACAATCTCATGAAATCTTTCCACTGGTAATACATATGTGTTATATAACAGATAATTCATCTTCACTTTGTACTGGAAGTTACTCTGGCGGCTGTGTTCCATGCCCATATAGCCTAGAGAATTTACATCTTTTTACATTGCAATACATCTGTTGTGGCCATATTTTGATCTCATACTGTCACTGTATAGGATGTTTTCATCAAGATAAAAATATGGCAACAACAGATGTATTGCAATGTAAAAAGATGTACATTCTCTAGGCTATATGGGCATGGTACGCAGCCACCTGAGTAACCTTGTGGACGCCCATGCTTTCAAAAACCAGCCCTGGAAAAAATTTCATACCAGCCCAACAGCATAACGTCATTATTTTCTTGTTCATGAAAGGGAAAACCATATATTTTAAAGCACATTTGATGAAGAGAGTATTAGATATAGATATTAAATCACATAGGGCTTTATATATATATATATATATATATATATATATATATATATACATATATATATTAAAATTCCAGTTAATAGTGGTAAGTGATCAATCATCAAGGGGGACCCCAGAAACTCAGAACGTGGGGGGGAGGGACCACCTTCTGCAGAAAGAATACGTAAGGGGGGTGGGTTACTAATATAAGGAGTATACCCTTTATATCAGTGCCCCTTACATTATCATATTCACTCCCCCCTTACATCAGTCACTCCCCGCCCCCGACTGGCCTGGCGGTGCTTTCACTGATCTCCTCTCAGGTGCACTGTGCAGGGCTCAGTCAGTCGGCTCCAGCTTGGTGGCTCTGGTTTTATCCTATAGTCTCCTGTCCACAGTCCACACAAGTCTGACTTCTCCCATGGCCCCCATCCCGGCGGTGCTCCCACTCTTGACTCCTCTCCAGACTCCCTCAGAGACTGCAGACATGCTACAGGAGATGGTCAGAGACTGCAGACTTGATGCAAGAGTTCAATGCAGCCTCACCAGTGCCCATCAAATGCAGCCTCACTGTGCCCACCAATGCAGCCTCACTGTGCCCACCAATGCAGCCTCATTGTGTCCATCAAATGCAGCCTCACTGTGTCCATCAAATGCAGCTTTACTGTGCCGTGAATGCAGTCTCACTGTGCCCATCATTGCAGCCCCTCCTGTGCCCCATGTCCCAGTCTGCAGTCCCTGTCTGTGGGAAGGTGTGTTGTTGATGCTTGGTACGGTGCCTTGCATGTCAGCAGGATATCCATGACGGCCAGCAGCAGGCAGGGTCTGTTCTCGTTTTGGATGGGGACGGTGCTCTTTCCAGAGGATCTGTCTGCTGTGAGATGGAGTGGTCCCTGGCCACCTGCACCTTCAGCCGTCCTCATTTTCCGGCCCCAGTCAGCCTGCCCTCTGGTCCTGGGGAAGTGGAGAGCACTGGGTGGGAGTTGGAGAGAAGGGGGAGCAAAGAGTACTGGCAGGGTTTGAGAACACATGGGTGGGGGCAAAGAGCGAGGGGGAGTGGAGATCACAGGGGTGGGGAGCGGAGAGCGCTGGGGGGGGAACTTCAGAGCACTGGGGGGGCCAATAACAACAGGGGTAGAGAGCACGGTAGGCTGAGAGCACTGGGGGGGGCTAAGAGTGTGGGGGTAGTGAAGAGCACTGGGGGGGAAGAAAAACAGGGGTGGAGAGCATGGGGGCTGGAGAGTACTGGGGGGGTACAAAGAGCAGGGGGAGTGGAGAGCAATGGGGGGGAGCTTGAGAGCACCAGTGGGGGCCAGAAAGAACAGGGGTGGAAAGCACGGGGGACTGGAGAGCACTATGGGGGGTGGAGAGCACATGGGTGGGGGCAAAATGCAGGGGGAGTGGAGAGTACAGGGGTGGGGAGTGGAGAGTGCTTGGGGGAGCCAAAAAGAACAGGGGTGGAGAGCACGGAGGATAGAGAGCACTGGGGGGGCCTGGAGAGCACCAGGGGGGCAGAAAGAACAGGGGTGGGGAGAATGGGGGGCTGGAGAGCACTGGGGTGGGGGCTGGAGAGTGATGGGGAGAGCTGAAGAGCACTGGGGGGAGAAAGAACAGGGGGAGAGCACTGGGGGAGAGAAGAGCACTGGGGGGGGAGCACTGGGGGGAGAAAGAACAGTGGGGGAGAGCACTGGGGGAGAGCACTGGGGGGAGTGGAGGGCACGGGGGGGGGACAGGGGGGAGAGCACTGGAGGGAGTGGAGAGCACTGGGGGGGGGAACAGGGGTGAGAGCACTGGGGGGAGAGCACTGGAGGGGGAGAACTGGGGGGAGAACAGGGGGGAGAGCACTGGGGAGGAGAACGGGGGGAGAGGACTGAGGGGAGTGGAGATCACTGTGGTGGGGAGAACAGGGGGGGAGCACTGGGCGGAGTGGAGAGCACTGGGGGGGAACAGGGGGGGAGAGCATTGGGGGGGGAACAGGGGGGGAGAGCACTGGGATTGTGGCTAGAGAAGGATGGGGAGAGCTGGAGAGCAGGGGGGGCAGCAAGAACAGGGGAGGATAAAACTGTGGGGGGGCAGGAGAGTGTGGTGGAGGAGAGCACTGGGGGGGGGGGCAAGGGGGAGAGCACTGGGGGGAGTGGAGAGCACTTGGGGGGAGTGGAGAGCACTGGGGGGAGAACAGGGGGAGAGCACTGGGGGCAGTGGAGAGCACTGGGGGTGAACGGGGGGAGTGGAGAGCACTGGGATCATGCTAACTGATGTTACCTGTGGTTTCTTGCTGTTCTTGTTGCCTAGGCATGCACAGGCACAGCACAGCAGGTAGCAGAATATACAGTGACACACCTACACTACACAAGCAGCCAATCAATGAAGAGGAGGAGTGGAAAGGCTGACCCGTGGAGCGGTGTACACTGGACAGTGAAAACAGCAGAGAGCAGCCAGCAGAGAAACAGTGACAGATGTAGGAAAAAAGTCAGTAGCGGCCACGATTGCAGCGCGGCCGCGGCGATCATTAAACACAACACACAGCCAGATGACACAGCCAAGTAGCCAACAACACCTAATGATTCCAGGGGGGGGGGGGGCAACTGCCCCACCTTGCCCGTATTTGCGGAGGCCCATGCCGGGATGATGCCCGCACCTGCACAGCCCCGGACATTCAGCCCTCCGCCCCCGGCGACCCCATGCGGGACTACATCGCGGAGACCGCACTACCCACCATTGACATATCAAACGCTCTAGAGCTCGATAAGCCCCTATCTACTTCTGAATTCTTACAAGCCATTAAAGACCTGAAAATAGGCAAATGCCCTGGGCCTGACGGATATACACACCGGTTTACAAAACTTTTGCCCCCCAATTGGCGCCCCTGCTAATGAAAGCCTTTAACTCAATTGACACCTCCAACCTCCCCTCTAAAGGACTTCTATCTGCCAATATTTCCATTATGCCTAAGCCAGGCAAAGACCCATCCCAATGTAGTAGCTATCGGCCCATCTCCTTACTTAACATCAATCTTAAGCTGTTTGCAAAAGTTCTGCTCACAGGTGCTTCTCCTGTTCACCACTAAATTCCTCTCTCATCTATCCTGTCTTGTCTATCTATCCATCTATCTATCTGTCTGTCTGTATATCCCACCATCCATCTATCTATCCCACTGTCTGTCTGTCTATCCCACCATCCATCCATCCATCCATCTATCCCACTGTCTGTCTGTCAATCCCACCATCCATCCATCTATCTATCCCACTGTCTGTCTGTCAACCCCACCATCCATCCATCCATCTATCTATCCCACTGTCTGTCTGTCAACCCCACCATCCATCCATCCATCTATCTATCCCACTGTCTGTCTATTCCACCATCCATCCATCTATCTATCCCACTGTCTGTCTATTCCACCATCCATCCATCTATCCCACTGTCTGTCTGTCTGTCCCACATCCATCCATCCATCCATCTATCTATCTCACTGTCTGTCTATTCCACCATCCATCCATCTATCTATCCCACTGTCTGTCTGTCTATTCCACCATCCATCCATCTATCCCACTGTCTGTCTGTCTATTCCACCATCCATCCATCTATCCCACTGTCTGTCTGCCTAGCCCACCATCCATCCATCTATCCCACTGTCTGTCTGTCTGTCTATTCCACCATCCATCTATCCATCCATCCGTCTGTCTGTCTGTCTATCCCACCATCCATCTATCCCACTGTCTGTCTGTCTGACTATCTATCTATCTATCTGTCTGTCTGTCCCACCATCCATCCATCCATCTATATCTATCTCTCCCACCCAATATCTGTCTGTTTGTCTGTCTGTCTATCCCACCCAATATATATCTATCCCTTCATCCATCTATGTATCCCCCCATCTATCTATCTATCCCACCATCTATCTATCTATCTATCCCACCATCCATCCATCCATCTATATATATCTCCCAACCAATATCTGTCTGTTTATCTGTCTGTCTATCCCACCCAATATCTATATATCTATCCCACCATCCATCCATCCATCTACCCCACCATCCATCCATCCATCTATAGCTATCTCTCCCACCCAATATCTGTCTGTTTGTCTGCTTGTCTATCCCACCCAATATCTATCTATCTATCTATCTCTCTATCTATCTATCTCTCTATCTCTCTATCAATCTATTTATCCCACCATCCATCCATCTATCTATCTCGCATCGGTTCCCCCTCCGGGAGCATACCAGGCCCTTAGGTCTGGTATGGATTTTAAGGGGAACCAGCCTATGCCGAAAAAACGGCGTGGGGGTCCCCCCAGAATCCATACTAGACCCTTATCCGAGCACACAGCCTGGCCGGTCAGGAAAGGGGATGGGGACAAGCGAACGCCCCCCCTGCTGAACCATACCAGGCCGAGTGCCCTCTGCATGGGGGGGTGGGTGCTTTGGGGAAGGGGGGAGCCCTGTGACCCCCCCACCTTAAAGCACCTTGTCCCCATGTTGATGAGGACAAGGGCCTCTTTCCGACAACCCTGGCGTTGGTTGTCGGGGTCTGCGGACGGTGGGGCTTATCGGAATCTGGGAGCCACCGTTAAGAAAAAGTGTCAATAAAAAAAAAAAAACACAGGTTTTTAAAGTAATTTATTAATCAGCTCCGGGGGTCTTCTTCCAACATCGGAGGTCTTCTTCTGACTTCTCCGCTCTGTTCGGCCTCTTCTTCCGGTGTCCGGCATCTTCTCCCGGGCTCCTCCGCTATCTTCTTGCAGCTCTTTTACTAACGGAGGAGCCTGTTCTCCTCTGTCCTTCTTCCCTCTTCTCTCTGCTTTCTTCTTTCTTCTTCCGATGTTGACAACGCTCTCTTCCGCTGTAATGGCTTGTGCGACGTGCGCAGCGACTTATATAGGTATGGGCCGTGGTCACCGGGTGATGTCACACGGTGACCCCGACCCTTATGACGTCAAGTCCAGGGGCATGCTGGGGCTGTGACATCATAAGGGGCAGGGTCACCATGTGACATCACCCGGTGACCACGCCCCATACCTATATGGGTCGCCGCGCACATCGCACAAGCCATTACAGCGGAAGAGAGCGTTGTGTCAACATCGGGAGAAGAAAGAAGAGAGAAGAAGGAAGAAGGACAGAGGAGACCAGGTTCCTCCGCTAGTAAAAGAGCCACAAGAAGATAGCGGAGAAGCCTGGGAGAAGACTCTGGAGAAGAGGCCGGACACGGGAGAAAAGGCCAAACAGAGCGGAAAAGTCGGAAGAAGACCCAACATCGGAAGAAGACCCCTGGAGCTGATTAATAAATTACTTTAAAAACCTGTGTTGTGTTTTTTTTTATTGACACTTTTTTTCCCCAGGTGAATGGGTAGGGGTACGATGTACCCCTTACTCATTCACATAGGGTGGGGGGCGGGATCTGGGTGCCCGCCTTATTAAAGGGGGCTCCCGGATTCTGATTTAGATATGAATGGCTGTGTGTAGAGTTAATTTGAGGGGACAGCAAATTTACACTGTTATACAAGCTGTACACTCACTACTTTACATTGTAGCAAAGTGTCATTTCTTCAGTGTTGTCACATGAAAAATTATAATAAACGATTTACAAAAATGTGAGGGGTGTACTTACATTTGTGAGATAGTGTGTGTGTGTGTGTGTGTGTGTGTGTGTGTGTGTGTGTGTGTGTGTGTGTGTGTGTGTGTGTGTGTGTGTGTGTGTGTGTGTGTGTGTGTGTGTGTGTGTGTGTGTGTGTGTGTGTGTGTGTGTGTGTGTGTATATATATATATATATATTTATTATATACACATATACTCTGTATATTTATGGTGCTAGAAGAACCCCACAGTATTTGAAATCTTCTGTGAATTTAAATAATTGTGTTCCCTTTCAAGAATAGAAGTGAAAAATAAATCACCATTCTTTTCAGACCATTACTCTAATACGTTTTTTTTTTTTGTATAATCTTTATTTTTCATTTTTCGTTTTCAATTTCATCTCCATGTCATGTCATAGCCAAAACAGCCAAACAAAACAAGGAAACAAAAGAAAAAGGGGAGGGGGAACGAGGGAGGGGTGGGGGACACAGATAGAGGGGGAAGGGGGGTGGGGGGATCATCGAAGGGTGAATGTGACACAGTCTGGGTGTAAGTAATCACAACAATCATAACAGCGGGGAGTAGCGGTTTTAGATGTTGCATGAGCAGAAGGACTCCCTGCCTGCCCCGGATATTCAATCCCCTTGGGACAGGCTCCCCCCCATGCAATGGTGAGAGGGGTGGCCCCATGCTCCAACTCCTTAGAGGCGGCATATTTGACTGCTTTTTTCTTTTTTCTTCCCTTAAATGCACATGAAACAAATTTGAGGTACCTAGGATGGTCAGTAACCTAGAGACCAACCAGGTAGCCCAAACAAGAGCCCTTAGGTGTCACATGGGTACAACAGTTTAAACAAACCAAAATAGGTTCTCCACCATCAGGAAAGAGAAGGAGAAAGAGAAAAGAAGAGTAGGAGAATAGTAGATAGGCAAAGAAAGTAAAGAAGAAGAGGGCCGTTGAAGGTTAGGAAGGCATATGGTCCAGCTCCCACCTGTTTCGTCGACGAGATGGGTCACCCGTCAGGCGGATCCTGTGGAAGTTGACTGATGGCGCGCCTGGACAACTCCCTCGAATCCGGGGTCGGCTAAAATAAGCAATGCGATATCTAAACCTGAGGAAATCGCAGCTGTATCACGTACGTGTGCTTTCCAAGCTGCCCAAGTAAGGTCAAATCTTTTGCTGGTGCCTCTGCAGTTGGCGAGCCAGCTTTCCGCCTCCATGATCTCCCCCACCTTCCCCAACCAATCCTGCTCGCTCGATATCTGCAAGCTTTTCCAGTGAATGGGTATAAGGCGTTTCGCTGCATTGAAGAGGTGGGGGAGAGCACTTCATTTGTAGCGAGACAGGGGCATGGGGGGGACATGAAGCAGAAAATGTTTAGGCAGTGCCGGGATGTCAATACCCAGGCTTTCCTTTATCTCTAATATGTTTTTAATTGGTCACCAACAAGCTTTCAGAATCAGGCATCAAGTCCTTTATGGTTGCCCACTTTGGAAATCCAAAAGAGTCACACAGCTAATGGGACACCCTCAAATCAGTAACTATGATATCAGTTATTAACCACAACTCAACATATCAGTGAAGAAAGACACAACGGATTATTTCTTAAAGAGGAACTGCAGTCTGCTCACATAAGTTGTAATAAAAACATCCTTGCCATTCTGAAGCTTCCCTCCAACCACTTTGCATAATATTTTATATATACTGTGATTCTCTACCTGTCAAATATGTTGCAGAAAACTCTCTCCACTGAGCAATAATTTTAACAGTGGGCAGCTGAAGCTGCTGCCTGTTCATTTCTTGGCTTTACACAGAGGCACATCTCCAGCTCTGCAGCTCTCATTGGCCCTCTTAAGACTCACACCCCCCCCCCCCCTTCCTGGTAAACTCTCACGAGCATGAGAGAGAGAGCTGTGCATGATGTCATAAGCCTAGACTTTTTCATTACAAGAAACATTTGACCTGGGGATAAACCTGAAGGCATGGAATCCTAGTCAGGGTTATTAGAGCCCAGGACTAGATGACTCATCCTGGTAGCTCTCTGGGGGATCCCTGTTTCTGCAATGTTGAGAATGTTCTAGAACAGTGGTCTCCAAACTGCGGCTCAGAGGCCAGATGCGACCCTTTGCTTGCGTTTATCCAGCCCTTGGAGCTCTATTTCATCCACTGATACCAACAATGGGGCATAATTCTCCCCACTGAGTTTGGTAGGTTTTTGTGCCTAGCGATTAACTGGAAAAAGTCATTGCTTCTACTGGTCGATCCACTTATTAATTCCATCCCAACGGGAATATCCCAGTTAAAAGTAACAGAGAAAATGAAATATCTCAGTATAGTGTTGTCAAATGATCCTAATCAGTATATCAGTGACAACATAGCCCCACTCCTATCAAAATTTAAGTGGAAATGCGATATCTGGTGTCGGCTTACCTAAATCAGTGGCAGGGCGCACCAATCTGGTTAAAATTATGTGTGTGTCACACCTGTTTCACAATTCTCCAGTTTGGATTGGGGAAAAAACGGTTCCAAAAAATACAGACCCTTTTTAGGGAGTCAATATGAAAGAATGGCAAGGCCAGGATTAGCTTGCAAATGCTGCAGTGACCAATAAATGAAGGGAGAATGGCTGTTCCCAACCGCAGAGCTAGTACTTAGCAGCTCAATTGCAGAAACTGGGGGGGGATGCGCTATGCCGGGAGGGGGGAATTCCAGTGGCAAAATGATGCTACAGGGAGCTCCACACAAATCAGTAGTGGAAGCATTACAGGCAGATTCTCTTCAGAGAGGGAGTCCAACACAAAAGATGGTTACTAAAGTCTGGCAGTAAGTTAAGAGAATGATGGGGTACAAGGGAGTTACAGAATACTTCCCCATTTGGTATAATAAACACTTGCAAAAATTATTGACCATAGGGAAGATAAAGGAATGGGAAAGGCAGGGAATAAACCGGTTGATCCAACTGTATGGGGGTAACACCTTAAAATCATTTGTAGAGTTGAAACATGAGGACGGGATATCAAATAAATCATTCTATAGTTACTTACAGATCAGGCATGCTTTGGGTAACCAGTTTAGTAACCAACCACTAGAATGGAGTAAGATTCCCCTTCTCCAAAAAAAAGGTCTTATATCAGAGGTGTATGCGCAAATAATGGGCAGAATCACCACTCAGGTAGGGTCCTCTAAGAATAAAGAATGATGGGAAGAGGATGTAGGAGTAATAACTATGGAGCAATGGAAGAGGATTTTAGAATTTGGACCGTTAGTGTTGGTTTCTCCCTCACAAAAAGTATCACATTTGTTTTTATTGCACAGAGTTTATTATACCCCTAAGCCCTTGTACACACGGTCGGACATTCCGACCACAAAATCCAAAACTGGTGTTGCGTACACACGGTCGGACAAAGTTGACGGAAAATCCGATCGTTCGGAATGTGAAGACGTTCGTTAGTTACGACGGGACTACGTTCAGGCTAGTAGCCAATAGCTTTGGTCTCGTAATTTGATCTGAGCATGCGTGTCACTTTGTCCGATCAGAATTCTCTACAAACGATTGGACAAAGACATTAGAATTAGAACCTAGACTATGTGTTTTAGAAGAAGATATAGGGTCAGTAGGCACCATAACAGCGATTGCCAGATGCTATACCAGGCAAGAAAATTAATTTCACAAAACTGGCAATCACTGAAACCCCCAGCTCCTGAAGAGTGGGTTATGACCATAAATATGTTAGTATGGAAGGAAAAAGTAACATTTACTAGACGTGGTAACTATAGTAAGTTTGTAAAGATGTGAAAACCCTGGCTGCAAAGGATGGAATGCCCCCTGTAAGCGTTGGAGAAGGAATTGAAGCCAAAAGGTAGCCCATAATGGGCATAAGGGATAGAAACCAGGGAATAGTATGTATACCGTAAACTTGAATATTCCATGGGAATGATGGGGGGGGGTAGAGTATTGATAGCAAAGTAGATAAAGAAGTAAGTAATTATAACTGGCGTGACATAATCATAAAAAAGTAGAATGTAATGTTTAACTGCAGTGGCGGCCCGTCCTTAGGGGCACTGACCCCCCCCCCATCTTATTTAAACATCCCTTGAAGAATTTCTTTTTTTTTTTTTAAAAAGGTCCTTTGTGCACTGTGTCTGGGCGCCGGGCGCAGTGCAATATGGGAAGCTCCACATCTATGCAATCATGAGATTGCAGACAAGGCGCTTCATTTGCCCCACAAAAACTCACTCTGTGGCGTGGTTTGATGGACTGGCACTCAAGGAAGTGACTTAGGCACTCGACTGCTCAGTTCAACGTCCCGCCTGAGAGCACCAGCAGGTAAGCTGATGAAAGCTCACAACTTGTGTAAACTATTGTTGGTACTTGGTCGGCGGCACAGAACCTCCCCCAGCTTATCAACTTGGTTAAACTTCTGTTGGTCAGCGGTAGCACCCCAAACCCCCCTCTCGGCTTATCAACTTCATTAAGTTTTCAGGGGTCGGCGGCAGTATCCCCCCCGCTTGTCAACTTCATTAAGCTTTCTCGATGGTCAGAGGCAGCACCCCCTTCCCCTCGCTTATCAACTTCATTAAGTATTCAGTGGTCGGCGGCAGCAGAAACTTACTTTATGAAACTTTTAGTCATTGGCAGGAGAAACCCCCTCTGCTTATCAACACAGTTAAACTTCTGTTGTTCAGCGGCAGCACCCCAAACCCCCCTTCCCTCAGGCTTATAAACTTTAAACTTTTTGGGGGTTGGCGACAGCACCCACACCCCCAACTTTATTAAACACAATATAAAGGGACAGATCAAAGAATTTTTTTGATCTTTCAGCACATTTAACTTTCCCCAAAAACATTCACTGTGTCAGAAACCATGAATCAGGCTGAGACAGAAGTACAATTAAATCACACTTTTTTATTAATAAAAATAAAACGGTAAATAGAAAAAGCGTAGTCAAGCATAGCCAGAGTCCAGTAACCAGATCGGGTAGTCAGCCAGGCCAGTAGTCAGGGATCCAAGTAGAGCACAGCAAGCAGAATAAGGAGCCAGAAGGGATGTCAGCAAGCCAGTCTTTAAACAAACCGCAGGAGATGGTTTCAGTGATGTGACCAAGGCGAAGGCAGAGGTGAGGTGAGCTGGAAGGCTTTAAGTAGGCAGGTAAAATGAGCATCATCAGGAACAGCTGGTAACTGTGGAGAGAGAAGAGAGCTGGCAATTAGCCGACAGCTGAGCAGCCATCCCAGAAAAGGAACAGCTAAGCCAGCCCTGACAGTAACCCCTCCTCAATGACCCCTCTCCCTCAGAGGGCCACCGAGCTTGAGGGGAAACCGTCTATGGAATTCGTGGAGGAGGACAGGGGCATGTACATCAGAGAATGAAACCCAGGAGTGTTCCTCCGGACCGTACCCCTTCCAATGCACCAGGTACTGTATGCGCCCACGGAACCTACGGGAGTCAACAATGGATTGTACCTCATACTCCTCATGGTTCTCAACCTAAATAGGGTGAGGACGTGGCACCAAGGTGGTAAATCGGTTACAGACCAACGGTTTCAATAAGGAGACATGAAACACATTTGAGATGCACATAGTAGGAGGAAGGTCCAATGTGTAAGCCACTGGGTTAATCCTGCGAAGGATACAGAAAGGCCCAATAAATCGAGTTGCAAACTTCAGTGAGGGAACATGAAGCCGGAGGTTGCGAGATGACAGCCAGACCCTGTCCCCAACCTGGTAGGAAGGCGCAGGCAGGCGTCTGCAGTCAGCATGGAGTCTGTACCTATCATTAGCATGACGCAAAGCCTCCTGGACTTGTACCCAAGTGGAACGAAGACCACGGAAATGCTCCTCTAACTCAGGAATACTCTGCGGAACAAACGAATCAGGCAACATGGAAAGTTGGAAACCATAATACGCCATAAATAGAGACAATCGGGAGGCAGAATTCAAGGCACTGTTGTGAGCAAACTCTGCTCAAGGTAATAGGTCAGACCAGTTGTTATGATGGTCAGAAATATAGCAACGTAGGAATTGCTCCAAGGACTGATTGGTTCGTTCTGCGGCCCCATTAGACTGCGGGTGATACGCAGAAGAGAACGCAAGCTGGATTCCCAACTGTGCACAAAAGGCTCGCCAGGACCGGGAGACAAACTGACTGCCCCTGTCCGAGACAATCACCTTGGGTAGCCCATGTAAGCGAAAGATCTCCAGAGCAAAAGCCAGTTCCTTAGAGGTGGGCAACTTCTTAAGTGGAATACAATGACACATCTTTGAGAACCAGTCAACCACCATAAGGATAACAGTGTTAACAAATTGCAAACAAGGTGCTAATAACTTCAGCTGGATCTATTAGTAGTCACATAATACCAAAAATCTAAATAAAACCAAAAAACAGTGTTTCCTTGAGAGTTGGGCAACTCCACAATGAAATCCATAGACAGGTGAGTTCAGGGCCTCTCTCCGTTGGGTATGGGTTGTAGGAGGCCCACTGGAAGGTTACATAGTTACATAGTTACATAGTTAGTCAGGTTGAAAAAAGACACAATTCCATCCAGTTCAACCAAAAAAATTAATTAATAAATAAATATATATATATAATAAATATACCAGCCCATATACCCAATTCTATACCCACAGTTGATCCAGAGGAAGGCAAAAAACCCCAGCAGAGCATGATCCAATTTGCTAAAGCTGGGGAAAAGATTCCTTCCTGATCCCCCGAGAGGCAATCGGATTTTCCCCGGATCAACTTTACCTATAAATTTTAGTACCCAGTTATATTACGTACACTTAGGAAATAATCCAGGCCTTTCTTTAAGCAATCCACTGAGCTGGCCATAACCACCTCTGCAGGAAGTCTATTCCACATTTTCACAGCTCTTACTGTGAAGAAACCTTTCCGTATTTGGAGATGAAATCTTTTCTCCTCTAGACGTAAAGAGTGCCCCCTTGTCCTCTTTGTTGACTGTAAAGTGAATAACTCGACACCAAGTTCCCTATATGGACCCCTTATATATTTGTACATGTTGATCAAATCCCCCCTTAATCTCCTCTAAATCAAGAGTGAATAAATTCAGTTCCTCTAATCTTTCCTCATAGCTGAGTTGCTCCATGCCTCTTATCAGTTTGGTTGCCCTTCTCTGCACTTTCTCTAGTTCCCCGATATCCTTTTTGAGAACTGGTGCCCAAAACTGAACGGCATATTCCAGATGAGGTCTTACTAATGATTTGAACAGGGGCAAAATTATATCTCTCTCTCTGGAGTACATACCTCTCTTAATACAGGAAAGGACTTTGCTCGCTTTGGAAACCGCAGCTTGACATTGCATGCTATTATTGAGCTTATGATCTACCAAAACCCCCAGATCCTTCTCCACTATGAATTCCCCAGTTGTACTCCCCCTAACATGTATGATGCATGCATATTCTTAGCCCCCAAGTGCATAACCTTACATTTCTCAACATTAAACCTCATCTGCCACATAGTCGCCCAATTAGACAGAGCATTTAGGTCAGCTTGTAAATTGGTGACATCCTGTAAGGACGTTATTGCACTGCATAGCTTGGTGTCATCTGCAAAGACGGAAATGTTACTTATGATCCCAGACCCAATATCATTTATAAAGATATTAAAAAGCAAGGGTCCCAGCACTGAACCTTGGGGTACACCGCTGATAACCTTAGACCATTCAGAGTAAGAATCATTAACCACTACTCTCTGAATTCTGTCTTTTAGCCAGTTTTCTTTTTTTTTTTTTTTTTTTGATAAATCTTTTTATTGAAGAAGTCATGACATACATCAGAAACAGCGGGTACATATAACGTGTTACAAACAAGCCATTACAAGTGCAGTACAATGTCTAATAAACCATCAGTAATAATTGTTAAGAAAATCTAACATAGTTCTTCTCATTGGGGATACGAAGGCTTCCACATCACGATCCGTGTGATCCATAACCAGGTCTGGAAAGGTGATAACCGGAATGTGTCAGATAAAGTTAAATGAAAACATTGGAAGAATAACCGAACTGTTTAATAATTGGTTGCCGTACCCCTGAATTGCTCTATCGTAAGTGTCTGAAATGTTACATCTAATATATGATGACCAGCATCATAACATAAGGGGAAGGAGGGGGGGGGGGGGGGGTCGAAAAGGAAAGGGGAGGACAGGTGTACTTTAGTGTGTAAGGAATATTGCCTAATCCGATCACATCCTATAAAGACCATAGAGGCATCAAGTAGCAACGACTTGCTGAGTATTTCGTTAATCTACCATATACCGTTTGTAATCATCGGTTGTTTGGAAGTGTTTCCAACATGCCCAGGTGTTAGTGAACTTAGGAGATGTGTCAAGGATTCGATGCGTGAGTTCTTCCATGTCCATTATTCTGTTTACTCTACGTAACCAATCCTTGACACAGGGGGTCGTAGTTGACTTCCAATGAACTGGGATGCACATCCTGGCTGCATTAACTAAGTGTATTACAACTGACTTCCTGTAATGGCGCTGAGATAAGGACGTATGATGAAGTAAGTATTGGGACGGTGTAAAATCTAGTGTGAAAGTCGTTATATTAGAAATAGCTTGGTGGATCGTCTGCCAATACAAACGAAGTGCTGGGCATTCCCACCAGATATGTAGGAGGGTTCCCGGAGTCTCGCCACATCTCCAGCAAGCTGGAGAAACCGAAGGGTAGAAGGAATGCAGAATATCAGGGGTTCTATACCATCGGGAATAGAGCTTAAAACCATTTTCCTGCACTGATACATTCCTAGAACCTTTGTGAACATTTATTAGTATCCGTTCCCAATCGTCTGGTGTTAGGTCTATACCCGTGTCTCTCGCCCATTTAGAGCGCAATGATGTCACTGAGTCGTTCGTAGTAGGAAAGAAAGCAGAGTAGAGTTCTGAAACCAGATGTCTTTGTGGAGTCGTTTCAGTGCAAAGTTGTTCAAACGGGGTCAGATCTCTGCACCACGTAGTGGCTGGAGATTCCTGTAGTAAAAAGTGTCGGATTTGTAAGAAATTAAAGAAAGGTATCTTTCTGTCCGGGAATCTAGCCAGTAGAGTTTGAAATGTAATCATTCTACCTTTGTCAAAGAAGGATCTTGCACGAACGTAGTCTTTGTGTATATCATCAGTGGGGAGTGGAGCTTGAAAACCAGGGGCGAAGTCCGGATTGTGTTCTAAGGAGGTGAGCGGGCCATGCGTGGAGGATATTTTAGTGTTCCGGCAGACTGTTTTCCATATAGTAAGCGTGGTGTTAATCAGAGGGTGATCTGAGATATTCGGAAGAATTGGGGCTGTGCCTATCCAAGGAAGCAAATGTATCGGTGTTTGTACGAACGCCTCTTCGATCGCCACCCAAGCTTTGTGTTGTCTATGTAGGTGCCAGTCCACGATTCTGGTCAAGTGACAAGCCCATTGATATTTGCGTAAGTCCGGGATACCCAGACCCCCCCGCAATTTGGGGAGAGTCAGGGTCTCCCATTTGATGCGAGCTTTTTTGTTCGCCCATACGAATTGGGAGCATAGAGTTTGAAACGTTGCAAAAAAGGTGGGGGGAAGTGTGATTGGGATCGTTTGTAGAAGATATAAGAACCGTGGGAGGACGTTCATTTTAAGAATCGCTGCTCTCCCAAACCACGAAATAGTGGGTATTTTCCATTTCAACAAATCAGAACGGACAGAATTAAGTAGTGGTAAATAGTTGCGAGGATATAGGTCTTTTAGTTTAGTCGGTAATTGAATCCCCAAATAAGTGATAGCGTGCTTTTCCCAACCAAAGGGGAAGTTCGTCTGGCAGTGTGTCAAAACGTCGTCGGGTAAAGTGATGTTAAGGGCCTTCGATTTGTGGAAGTTAATTTGCAGGTTTGCTATTGTCCTAAATTGAGCAAAGTCCTTGAGTAAATTGGGTAAAGTAACAAGTGGGTCAGTAAGAAATAAAAGGATATCGTCCGCGTATGCAGCTATTTTAAAAGTCTCGCCCCGTATTCGTATTCCCTTGACATTGATGTTCGTTCGGAGTTTGTGGAGGAAGGGTTCAATCGTTAAAATGAACAAAATCGGGGATAGTGGGCAACCCTGTCTCGTACCGTTGGACAGGGAGAAGGCGTCCGACAAATGTCCATTAACTTTAATTCTGGCTGTGGGTGAAGAGTACAGTGCCGTGATATATTGTAAGGTACGTTCTTTAAAACCCATTTTCCTCAGGGTAGCCAGCATGTAATCCCAAGCCACTCGGTCGAACGCCTTCTCCGCGTCCAACGATAAAAAGAAGCCCGGACTGTGAGAGGCCGAAAGCCATTTGTGGACATTGATTGCTTTCAGCGTGTTATCGCGCGCTTCACGACCCGGAACGAAGCCTACTTGGTCCAGGGAAATCAGGGAAGACAGAAAGGGGAGAATACGATTCGCAATGACTTTCGCGTACAGCTTCATGTCTACATTTATCAACGAAATCGGTCTATAATTAGGGACCAAGGCTTCGTCTTTCCCTGGTTTCGGGATCATAGTAATGTGTGCCTCATGGAGATCTGCGTGAAGTGCTGGTGCGTCAGGAAGATTATTAAATAGTTCAGTAACGTGCGGTATAAGCAAGTCAGAAAAGGTTTTATAATATACAGTGGGGAAGCCGTCGGGGCCGGGGCATTTACCCGGTTTAAGCTGTTTAAGGGCTGTCAGTATTTCTTCGGTCGAAATTGGTTTCTCCAAGTCTGTGGCAAGATCGTCGGATATAGTCCCGGGGCAGTTCTCGGCAAGAAAGTCTGTTATCTGTTGCGTTCTGTCGTGTTGTGTGGTAGTCGAAGAATGTCTAGGGAGATTGTAAAGATTCGAGTAAAATTTTTTAAATTGTTCCACTATGCCAGATGGTGAGGAAATCTTTAGACCTTGCGGATCTAGTATATGATGAATCGTGGACATTGCTTTTCGCATTTGGATTGCCCTTGCTAGAAACTTCCCTGATTTGTTGCCAAATTCGTAAAAATTGCGGTGCATAAGGGTATACTTCTTCCTAATTGGAATGTTAAGTTCCTCCAGGAGATCTAGTCTGGCCTGTTGTAATGCTTGAAGTGTGTTTTCTGCTAGCGTTCTTTTGTGCGTCAATTCTAACGAGTGGATGGTCTTTGACAGTTTATCAAGTCTGGCCTCCCTATCCTTCCGTCTCTTAGCTGCAAGGGAGATCAGCTCCCCCCGAATCACGCATTTATGAGCTGCCCATCTTGTTATGGGATGGATTTCTGTGGAAGCATTATCCGTAAAGTAGTTCGTTAGACTATTAGAGATAGAACGCACTACTTCCGAATCGCTGAGTAAAGAACCGTCCAACCGCCAAATATAGGGTTTAACTGTTCCGATCGGGAAGGACAGGGTGATCGAGACTGGATTATGGTCAGAGATCACCATAGGTTCGATGGAGGCTACAAGTAAACAGTCCAAGTCCGCCTGAGAGAGAAAGAAGTAGTCGATCCTCGAGTATTTGTTATGAGGGGGTGAATAGTAGGTGAAGTCTCTGGCGGTCGGATATAACGTTCGCCATGTGTCATGTAATGTCAGTACGGTCAGTTGGGATTTTATAGCCCTCAGCGCGCTGTATTTCAAAGAGGAGGTACCGTTTGAAGAATCTAATGCGGGAGTTAAGGCTGCATTGAAGTCACCACCGACCACCAGAGTGCCCTGATAGAAGGCGGTGAGTTTCAACAACGTGGAGTTGAAGAACTGGACATGTTGCTGGTTGGGGGCGTAAATGTTGGCTAATGTGAAAGTTTTGCAATATAGTTCGCCTTTCAGAAAAACAAAGCGTGCTTCCGTATCCAACAACGAGTCTTTCACCTGAAAGGGGCAATTCTTAGATATAAGAATTGACACTCCCTTTGATTTTGCTGATGGGTTAGTAGCATGAAATACTGTTGGATAAAGTGAAGACCGTAAGTTAGGTATTTTGTCAGATCTAAAATGAGTTTCCTGGAGAAACACTATATCCGCCTTAGTTTTTCGTAAAAGTCGAAATAATTGCGATCTTTTTTCCGGCTTGTTAAGGCCTTTCACATTAAGCGAATACAATTTAACCTGAGAGTCAGGGATAAGAGATTGTCGTTTGTGCATGATGTAAAATCACCCTCTTTACTTAGTGCAAGTGATCGTATAACAGGTCGTTCAAATTGAAAGTGTCCTAGAAGATGTGAGGGCTAGGGGAGGGAGAGGGGAGGGGAAGAGCGGGGAACGTGAATAAGGATAACGGGAAACAGGGATAAACCCTTAGGCGTTCACTGTGAGGATATAGGACCAGCCTCACCCTCAAAGCGAAGACGTCCGGGAAGTGTGCGGTGAGCGCGCGGACAGCGTCCGGAATAATACAGGACACCACCGTACGATCAACCGCAGTGGGGTTGAACCAAGTCTCTCGGTAAGGGTGGATACTCTAGATTCCAGATGCGACCGCGATCCGGTCCAATAATAAGAAAACATACATAGATTCTATCAAAGGAAGCGGACTGGCGCAACCTCTTCTGCGTTCAATCTAAGGCTTGCAATTTTATATAAACCAAGTCGCCCACCTAGCTGAGAGGATGTATCACTTACGAACAGTGCAAGTAAAACAGATCAAGTATACATGGGCCATTTTCACTACATAAAGAGTATGCACAGGCATAGAGGTGGACAGAAGGTGACCAGGAGGAACCTTCTATATTCATATACATCCTTCGTAGAAGCGCCCTGTTAACAGTAATTAACTAATAAATCACTAATACAAAGATCGCTGCTACGGATCTTAGTAAAGGAGAGTCGGGACTGTGCAAGGAGTGGAGGAAAGAGTTCCTCAGGATGTACGATAGGAACGGGCACATTGCTACGTAGGCCCGTCTCTTCTCTCCGAACGAGCCACTCGATGGGGTTGATTTGCATGGGGGGACGAGCAGAATTAGACCATCCACGTCTGCAAACCAAAACCCTCAATGACCCCTAAAAGTGATGTCAATATCAGCTAAACGTACGGGCGTCTATTCAGTAATAAGATAACTAAAAGGAACGTGGCAATGTGAGCTATAACCCTCCCACCGTATAACAGGCAATAGGAACCTTGCAAACAACAAAAATACAACATTTCGCGAATATAAGGTAGTGTTCAGCAGTTCAGTGCATCCGAAGGTATTTCTCCAGGAAGGAGGTAATAAGTCTAGCTACAGCACGTTTCTACCTATCGGTAAAAATATACTACCTAAAATTACTTTACCGTGAATACGTGGCTAACGAAAAAACTTGCCTATATAAAACTTCAAACCTATAGGCTACGGGGTCCAATTCCAGAACCGATGTTGGCTAACTTAGGAAAGAAACAGGCCAGCTCCGGACTGGAACATGCTAACTAAGCGTCCCGTAGAGGTATAAACCCGAAGGTATAGTTCTCCGAAGAAGGGGTATTTCACCCAAAAGAAAGAAATGAACGAACTTAGCTGAAGAGTCTCACTCCTGGGGAACGATCCCGATGCTGAGCAGCGTCTCGCCTGGCTCGGCCAGATCGCGGGGAATCCGTCGGACTGCGGTCAGGGCGGGAATCTCTTCTAGAACGATAGGATCGACTTCTAGATTCCGATCTACGCCGTCGGTGCCTGCTGCGCTGAGTATCCATCGGTTCGGCGTGGTCCCGTTCCCTGCTGGGTTGGCTGTAAGTGCGAAAAGCTGCGTACCAATTGGGAACTTCAACCAAGGGAATCTCCAAGGCGTCACAAAAAGAAGGAAGTTCCTCCGGGACTCGTAGCAGGGCCGTTCGGCCCCGATAGGTGGCCGCTAGGCCGAACGGGAACTTCCATTTGTATGAAATGCCTTTCGCCCGCAGTACATCAAGAAGTGGTCGCAGGTCCCTGCGATTTTGTAGGGTAATGCCCGATAAGTCCTGATAGATGTGGATCGTAGCACTCCCTAGAGATATTTGGATCCTATTTCTGGCCTTTCGTAAAATGTCTTCCTTCAGCCTATAATCCACCAGGCAGCAGACCACATCACGTGGGGGATCTGTATCCCGGCCTCTGGGTCGTAGAGCTCTGTGAATTCTCTCGAAGGCCACCGGGGTACGCGCCGGTCGGTCCAAGAGATCGTTGAATAGATCCATAACTGTCGTCTCCAGTTGATCCGCGTCTACCGATTCGGGGAGGCCTCTCACCCGAATATTATGCCTTCTCCCCCTATTGTCCAGATCTTCCTGGTGACGTTGGAGGTCTCTCAATTGCAGCGTGTGAGCATCCAATTTGTGGGTAACTTTACGAAGGACCGTTTCATGGTGTGTCGTGCGGTGCTCCACTTCCACTACTCTGTCAGCAATGGCGCGCAAATCCAGTCGGAGATCCGCTATGGCTGCCGTGAGAGTCTCTTTGATGTCCGTTGCTACCGATCTTAAATCCATGAGACTCGGTTGTTGTTGAAGAGCGTGTAGTGAAACCTCCTGACCCTGAACAGCTTCGCTGAGAGGCGCGGGAGACTGTGTGGAGGCTGGGGCCTGCGATGAAGTGTGGCGGGAAGACGCCATGTTGTCTCTCTGTGAACGGAACAGCTCCGGGAGAGTTTGACTAATGCCGCCGCGCTGTCGCCTCGGGGATCGCGAACGGGAGGCAGATGATGTTCTTGAGGCGGTTCCCATAATCTTCGAGGTATTGTAGGGTGTTAAGAAGCTTCCTTAACGGCTGTAGGACCGGATCGCGGCAGGAGCTCAGCTCTCAAGCGTCCATTCCGTCCCGAGGTTAGGCCACGCCCCCCGCCAGTTTTCTATCCATCTACAAACTGATGTTTCCAAACCTGTAGACTTTACCTTACACATGAGCCGTGTGTGCGGAACTGTATCGAACGCTTTTGCAAAATCCAAATATATCACGTCCACCGCCACCCCTCTGTCCAAGGTTTTACTTACCACCTCATAAAAATAAATCAGGTTTGTCTGACAACTTCTGTCTTTCATGAATCCATGCTGTCTGTTGCTCAAAATATTTTTTTCCTGCAAGAACTCTTCTATGTGGTCTTTTATTAATCCCTCCAGTATCTTCCCAACTATAGAAGTTAAACTAACGGGTCTATAATTACTTGGTAAAGACTTTGTTCCCTTTTTAAATATAGGCACCACATTGGCCCTGCGCCAATCCAGTGTTACTATTCCTGTCATTAATGAGTCCCTAAAAATTAGATACAATGGCTTTGAAATTACAGAGCTCAATTCTTTTAGGATCCGTGGGTGGATGCCATCAGGTCCAGGTGCTTTATCCACCTTTATTCTGTCCAAATATTTCTGGACCATATCACTTATGAGCCATTGTGGATTTGGGGCTGCGTCAGTACCACCCCCATTATGGACATGAGCTCCCCCATGCTCCTTTGTATACACAGAGCTGAAGAAAGTATTTAATAAGTTAGCCTTCTCTTTGTCCCCAGTCACCCACTCCAGATTATTTTGCAAAGGGCCTATATGCTCAGACCTAACCTTTTTACTATTAATATATTTGAAGAATTTTTTGGGGTTTGTCCTACTGTCTTTTGCAATCTGTCTTTCATTTTGAATTTTTGCATATTCTGTTATATTCCTTGTAACATTTAAATGACACTAGCGTTCCTTCTTTTTTATATTTTTTGAAAGCTCTTTTTTTATAGCTTTTTTAACTTTGGCCGTGAGCCACATCGGCTTTATTTTTAACCTTTTAAACTTATTGCCCATGGGAATATACTTTGCCGTGAGATCACAAACAAGCTTTTTGAAGAATTCCCATTTCTGTTCTGTGCCCATTGGTGCCAATATTCTCTCCCAGTCTAAGTCCTGGAGAGCAGCCCTCATCCTTGGAAAATTTGCTCTCTTGAAATTAAGTGTTTTTATCTTTCCCGTATGTGATTTTTGCTTACAGCTAACATCAAAATGAAATCATGTTATGGTCACTGCTACCCAGATGTTCCTTTATCTGAACATTAGTAATACGTTCTGCATGGTTTGAGATTACCAGGTCCAACAGAGCATAATTCCTAGTTGGGGCCTCAATAAACTGTACCATAAAATTGTCCTGTAATAGGTTTACAAATTTTTGCCCTTTAACTATCCCAGCAGTGCCATTACCCCAGTCAATTTCTGGGTAGTAAAAATCCCCCATTATTATCACTGTCCCAGCACTTGCAGCCCTTTCTATCTGTGCAAGGAGCGGAGTCTCCACCTCCTCATTAACATTGGGTGGTCTATAACAAACTCCAATGATTAACTTTGAACTACGTGCATCTGTATGCAGTTCTACCCATAATGCCTCAGACTCATCACACTCTTCGTCCACCAGGTCCTCTTTCTCACTCGCTTTGAGATTATTTCTCACATACAGACAGACCCCTCCAGGTGTCATGGAGTCTTACGCTGAGCACACACGGGACAGGCAGCTACCAAGGCAGTAACATCAGTCCGTAGACTAGGCCACCAGAATTGTTGGGAAATGGCCCAAATGAGTTGATTCTTCCCAGGATGGTCAGCTGCCTTGGAAGAATGGTAAGTCTGAAGCACAGCAGTATGGAGACTCTCAGGGACAAAGCAGCGGTCACAAGGTTTATCAGGAGGAGCATGGACCTGAGCAGCAAGAATTTTGTCACCCAAAGGAGAAGTAAGACTGGTGCAAACCGTAGCTAAGATACGATCAGGAGGAATGATAGGAACTGGAACCGACTCCGACTTGGAAGTGGAGGAAAATTGTCGTGACAAGGCATCAGCCCTTACATTCTTAGTACCGGGTAAGAATGAGACAATGTAAGTAAAGCTCGACAAGAAAAAAGAGCCCATCGCGCCCTTCTGGGAGAGAGTCGCTTAGCCTCAGACAAGAATGTAAGATTCTTATGGTCAGTAAGAATAAAAACAGGCACAGTGGTACCTTCAAGGAGATGTCTCCATTTGCGGGGCTAAAATGATCGCCAACAGCTCTCTGTCACCAATCTCATAATTGCACTCAGCAGGTGACAATTTCTTGGAAAAGTAGCCACACGGATGCATAGCGCTCTCAGAGTTAGGACGTTGAGACAGAAGGGCGCCAACTCCAGTCTCAGAAGCATCAACTTCTAGGATAAAAGGCAACGTAGGATCAGGATGTGCCAACACAGGAGCAGAAACAAAGGCAGCCTTGAGAGTCTCAAAGGCCTTAATGGACTCCGGAGACCAACTCTGTGGGTTACCGTCCTTTCTGGTCATATCAGTCAGGGGCTTGACCAGAGACGAGAAGTTACGAATAAACTTCCGATAGTAGTTGGCAACACCCAGGAAACGCTGCAGAGGACATAAACCCACAGGTCGAGGCCACTGTAGGAATGCCGAAAGTTTCTCTGGGTCCATCGAAAAACCAGCAGTGGAAATTACATAGCCCAGGAATGTAACCTGCTCACAATGGAACTCGCACTTCTCTAGTTTACAATAGAGATTGTTCTCTCTTAGTTTCTGAAGCACACGACAGACATGTGTGCGGTGGCTCTCCAGGGACTTGGAAAATATGAGGATATCATCGAGATAAACCACCACACACAACTGCAACAAATCTCGGAGGACATTGTTAATAAATTCCTGGAAAACTGCCGGGGCATTACAAAGGCCAAAAGGCATTACCAGGTATTCATAATGGCCTGTTCTGGTATTAAACGCAGTTTTCCACTCGCCGCCCTACTTAATGCGCACGAGATTGTATGCCCCTCTCAAGTCAAGCTTCGTGAAAACCGTTGCTCCCTTGAGGAGGTCAAATAACTCTGTAATCAATGGAATCGGGTAGGCATTCTTGATCATGACATGATTGAGACCCCTATAATCTATACAAGGTCTCAGTTCACCGCTCTTCTTTTTCACAAAGAAGAAACCAGCACCAGCAGGAGACGAGGATTTGCGGATGAAACCTCGAGAAAGTACATCAGCAACATACTCCTCCATGGCCTTATCCTCCAAGACTGACAAAGGGTAAACCCGGCCGAGGAGGTATGGCACCAGGTTGAAGGTTGAAGGTCAATTGCGCAATCATAAGACCAGGCAAACTACCGGCTTGACCTTTATCAAAGACATTGCTAAAATCACTGTACTCCTCCAGCAGGGAAGGGAGTGAAGAGGTGCACAGGACCTTGGATAACTTCAGGAAGCATGTCTCACTGCATTGTGGTGACCAGGAGAGAACCTCAGCACAGAGCCAATCAAAAGAGGGGTTGTGCCTCTGTAACCAAGGATAACCAATAACCAGCGGAAACCTGGGTGAGGGAATAACTTGGAATTGGATTATCTCATGGTGTAGAGCCCCTACAGCCATGGACAACGGAACTGTCTCATGAGTCGCATGGGCAGGCTGTAAAGGTCTCCCGTCAAGAGCCTCAATGGCAAGTGGAATGTCACGCAGCTGCAGCGGAATTAAGTGCTGCGAAACAAATGCAGCATCAATGAACAGGCCTGCAGCCCCAGAGTCGATTAGAGCCTGTATCTCGATGGAAGACTCAGCCCAAGAAAGGTTGACCAAAACCAGGGGCTTATCCTTCTGGATAACTGGGGATGAAACAACGCCACCTAAGGTCTGTCCATGACAGGACCTCAAGGTCCGGGCTTTCCCTAGACGGGTAGGACAAGACTTCAAAAAGTGACCTGCCTGGCCACAATAAAGGCACAATCTCTCCCTTCTCCTAAAGGCTCTCTCATCCGCAGAGAGAAGCGTGAAGCCCAGGTGCATGGGTTCATCTTCACTGACCAACTCGGTACCAGGAGGCATGGGAGGTGAGGGAGGCATGGGTGGGACTACAAAGCTCGGAGGCAAACGTACAGGAGGCTTCCGCAAGCGCTCCTTAAGAGAAAGTCTTTCTCTGAGTCTGGAGTCAATGAGCATGGCAAACGAGATCAAGCTCTCCAGCTCAGTGGGTATATCTCGGGCTGCTATCTCATCCTTCATGGAATCCGAGAGACCATGAGAAAAAGCAGCCATGAGGGCCTCATTGTTCCAAGCAACCTCTGCTGCCAGAGTACGGAATTCAATGGCGTAGTCGGCAACAAACTGAGGGTAACTCAAGACAACAGGTTTTTGCATCTCCCATAGAGGGTTAGCCCAGGCCAAGGCTCTCTCAGAAAGCAAAGATATCACAAAACCTACTTTGCTTCTGTCCATGGGAAACGCCTGGGGCATCTCGAGGTATCTCGAAGTATAGCTCAACCTGATTGAGAAACCCTCTGCATTAAACTGGATCAGCCACAAATCGCTGGGCCAGAAGTCAGGGATATAAGTAGAGCATAGCAAGCAGGATAAGGAGCCAGAAGGGATGTCAGCAAGCCAGTCTTTAAACAAACCTCAGGAGATGGTTTCAGTGGTGTGACCAAGGCGAAGGCAGAGGTGAAGTGAGCTGGAAGGCTTTAAGTAGGCAGGTCAGACGAGCATCATCAGGAACAGCTGGTAACTGTGGAGAGAGAAGAGAGCTGGCAATTAGCTGACAGCTGAGAGGCCAGCCCAGAGAAGGAAGGGCTAAACCAGCCCTGACACACTGGCACTCTACCCCCTCCCCCTGCCATGGGTATAGTGAAGCTGACCTGATGGGGGGGGGGGGTTGCAGAATGCAGTTATGTGCAATTTACAGGTTGCAGAATGCAGATATGTGCAATTTACAGAATGCAGAATGCAGTTATGTGTGATTTACAGAATGCAGATATGTGCAATTTACAGGTTGCAGATATGTGCAATTTACAGGTTGCAGAATGCAGTTATGTGTGATTTACAGAATGCAGATATGTATGATCTACAGGTTGCAGAATGCAGATATGTGCAATTTACAGGTTGCTTTAGTAGAGCCCTGTGTATAATGTGCAGCCTGGTATATGATGTGCAGAGCCCTGTGTATAATTTGCAGCCTGGTATATGATGTGCAGAGCCCTGTGTATAATGTGCAGCCTGGTATATGATGTGGATTCTATAATGGGTGTGGCTTATGAGAAGTGGGATGGGCCAAACGTGGAGGGGTGAGGTCTTGCTCCCCCCATCCTAAAACTTCACTAGCCGCCACTGTTTAACTGTATGTTTTAAATCTGTGAAAACAATATAAATGTATTTGAAAATAATTCTCCCCACTGACACTAATGAAGGGGGCACAATTCCTTCCCACGACACCAGCGATGGGGCACAATTCCTCCCACTGACACCAGCAATGGGGCCCAATGACATCAATGATGGGGTGCATTTCCCCCAATGGCACCAATGATGGGGTCCAATTAATCCCAATGACACCAACGATGGGGCCCAACGACATCATTGATGGGGCACAATTATTCTTCCCACTGACACCGATAATGGGGCGCAATTACTTCCACTGAAACAAACTATGGGGCATTATTTTTTTCCCACTGTTGTTGGGACCTTTTCTACTCCCAATGGCCCTAGTCTGGCCCCCCTAAAGTCTTCAGGACAGTAAACTGACCCTTTGTTTAGAAAGTTTGGAGACCCCTGTTCTAGAAGCTAGTGGCAGAGGCCAGGAAAGGTTGCCTTATATATTTAGGGGCCTGGCAGGGATCGAAGGAGCCCTTTAATAGCAATGAGCCATGCCAGTCAGGTGGAAGATGAAGAAGCAGTGTAAGGGGAGTCTGTCGGTGGCCCTTGTGGGAGGGGTTTTACCTTGGGCTGGAGTTCGGGAGGCTGGCCTGGAAGGACCCCACCACAAAAAGCAGTTGGAGGGACCCTAACCGAAGAGGCAGCAGGAGAAGGAGAGACAGTGAGTAGATCAGCACGGTGCAGGGACAGACAAGGGGAGAGACTGCTAGGTGTAGCAGGTCTCTTTTGAAGACAGCGGTGTGCCAAGTCTTCATCCAACCTTGCCTTGGGGAATCTCCAGTGTACTCTATGTCAGTTGGGAGCAGTGGGAAGAGGAAGCAGCCAGGTGGGTTGGTGGCAGCCAGATGGGCTAGCATTCTGCAAGCAGTAGAGCTGGGATCAGTGTCTACGGTGAAGCAGAAGGTGGTGCGAGATGCGGTTCACTCCACATGTGCTACTTTACCAAGGGACTGAGCGTTCCTAGCCTGTAATGGGCTGTTGTTGAGCTAACAAGAGACTATTAGTTCCTATTGTGACCCAGCAGAAGCTGTACAAAGGAACCAAGTTTGTGCAGGAGGAAGCAAGAAGCAGCATTTGTAAATTGGGAGGAGGTTGCCCTGAATCTGTTTGTTGAACATTTTTTTAAGTTGGTCATCCCATATTCCCTAACCCCATCCAATTTCTCAACCCCTAATGAAAAAAACAACAAACACAAGCCAAAGGTCTGATATCTGTGTCTGGATGCAAGAAGAAAATGCTGTGTGACTGGCTGTGCAGCAGTGGGGAACCCTGACATCTGCAACTCCTATGGGGGTAATGCTACATAAAAATCCTTTGTAAGGACTAGGCTAACTTGGTAATTTTGGATGCCTTTCCATTAAAATAGGGTACCAGGCATGGGTACCACCCCTATCATTTTTACTATTGCAATGGAGCAGCTGGTTTGCTGCATATGGAAAACACCTGATATTCAGGGTCTAGAACAGTGATTCTCAACCAGGGTTCCTTCAGAAGTTGCTAGGGGTTCCTTCAGCATTGGGCGATTTCTGCCTCTCAGATAAGTTCCCACTGACACCATTGATCTTTTTAGCACTCTGTAAGGAGGTAATTCTTCCCAATGACCACAAGTGTAAGCGGGGCTCAAGTCCTGCGGGAACGCATGGGAACGGAGTTCCTGTACCTTTTCCACAACAGGAACTCAGTTCCTGTTAGCAGCCATGTCCTGTAAGACTTTGAAGTATGCGAGCTGTGTGGCAGGTGCTACACCACAGCTCGCAATAGTAAGTGCCGCACACCTGACCATTCAGGCATTGCCAGTAAGGGGCCCCATGACAGCTTCCGCTTCGATCTACCTGTCAATCACAGCTAGCTGACGGGTAGATCAGGTCCCTGCTGCAAAGAGATTGTATTTAGTCAGACCTCTCGTGATGCGCTCCTCCCCGCCAACCCCTCCTGATTTTCTGTCTCCTCACCCCCCCCCCAGTCTCCTGCATACTTGCTCTGTGTGTCCCGCTGAATCCCCCCTCCTCTATCTTCAGTGCCATATGATGAGAGAACCCAGAGGAGGAGCACAGCTATTCTGCTCACAGGACATGCAGGGAGAGAGGTGAGCTAAGGGAGGAACATCAGTTTGGGGTGGTAAGCTAAGCACAATACCTAGCAAAGTTTAATGCCAGGAGGGAAGTTTATGTGGAAATATGTGAAGGGTTGGAATAGCAGCGAGTGTGTGTTGGAGCCCCTGCAGAGTTTGCAGCCCCCCCAAGCTAACATACATCTCCTAAGCAGGAACACATCACTATCTCCCCAAGCATTCTGTCCAGATAATGTGCAGTTCATTTATGACCTTTCCGTTTAACCCTGTGTTATCCAAACTCTGTTCAATGAAAAGTGCAAACTCACCACATAAACACTCTATATACAAAATAACATTCCCCAATAAAGATCAGAACATGATGTTCACATTTGCATGGAAGCAAAATTGAATGAATGCTGATTATTCAGAGAATTACCGTATTTATGTTTATTGAGGATTTTTTTTTTTTTGTATGTACTACCAGTTAAGCTTCATACACACAATACGAAAATTGGATGAAGAATACCACTTTTCGTGCATATGAGCGTATCATTTTTTTTTTTTTTTTTGGTGGGCGAGTGGATCTTGGGTGGGAGTTCCCACAATTTTTTCCCCAGGACTTGACCCCTGAGTGTAAGGACCATTCTTCCCACTGACCATCACACTAATGTATCACGAGTTGTAGATTTCTAATTTGTAGAAGGAGTTCCCTGAGACTGGAGAACTATTTCAGGGGTTCCTCTGTGTTGAAAAGGTTGAGAAAGGCTGGTCTATAATGTGGATTCCTGGGATAAAGTTTCCCGTTGTATGCATGGATGATGTTCTTGTGTTTGTGGAGT
Source organism: Lithobates pipiens (assembly GCF_037356315.1). NCBI lineage: Eukaryota > Metazoa > Chordata > Amphibia > Anura > Ranidae > Lithobates > Lithobates pipiens. The sequence goes on along the minus strand of NW_027507686.1, from coordinate 81,262,901 downwards.
GGAGGGTTCTCTCAGCGCATTTCAGTTGTTAATGGAAACATTTTGTGTGATCTTTTATACTACATTTGAGCTGGGGCAAGTCTATTTTGTTTCCTATACGCTTGAAATATACATACACCGTTGAGACATCACTAACTCTTTACAGTGTTCTGTACAAGCTTTACTCTGTAATGCATTACACTGTATGATATCTTATACATCACTTACTTTGTACCACATTAAACTGTACATTGTCCTACATGTCACTTACCCTGTACCACATTACTTTGTATGCCATCCTGTACATTACTTACTTAGGACTGCATTACAGTGTACACTATTCTGTATGTCACTTACTTTGTACGCCCTCCTGTACATGTTTGATTCTGTACTGCATTACACTCTACATTGCAGGGACATGCGGTGAGGTTAGTGGCTGGTGAGGCACTGGCTAGTATCCGAGCCAGATACACATAGGTTACATCCCCTGCGAGCGTTGGAGCGAGAGCAATAATTCTAGCACTAGACCCCCTCTAACTCTAAAAATGTAACCTGTAAAAATTTTTACAGTGTCGCCTATGGAGATTTTTAAGTACTGAAGTGTCGTACCATTCCACAATGTGCGCAATTTTAAAGCATGACATGTTAGGTATCTATTTACTTCGCGTAACATCATCTTTCACATTATACAAAAAAAAAAAGGCTAATTTTCCTATTTTTTTATTTTTATTCATGAAACAGATTCTTTCCAAAAAAAAAAAAAACAAGTTGGATAAATTCCTGCGCAAATAACACGTGACATAAAAAGTTGCACCATTTTATGCTCTAGGGTGGCTGCTAAAAAAAAATGTGTGTGTGTGTGTGTGTGTATGTATATATATATATATATATATATATATATATATATTGTGGCAGCAGGCAGGTAAAGTCACCTGGTTGTATCCAGGATGGTAAATATGTGTGTCCTAGATTCAGGCTTTATGCAGACTTTTACAATTAGAGGGGAAGAGTTAATGAGCCCAGCTGAAGTAAGTGGGCTCATTAAGGCCTCTACAAAAAACCCCAGCATGCTTAGGGAGATGCTCCATCCTGGAACCAGTTTTGTGTGTATAGACTGGGGAGTCTGAGATCTGTTCTGTGCGGTGAGTTAACGCCTGTGTGGCAAACCCCTACAATAGAGACAGGGACTGGGGCAGCACAAGGCTGCACCCAGTTGTTAGACAGGGAGTCTACGTGTGTAGTTAGAGGTCAAGCTGACCAGGATTTATTTTCTTGTTTTATTTTGTTTGGCTGTTATATGTATCACTGCATGTAGCCTAAATAAACCGGATCTTTTGTTTTTTGAACCTACACCGCTGTCTGCTGTGCCTGACTTTGTGTTGTGAACCCATCCAGGGGGTCACACACACCCGCTGCCGAGCTAACCCCTCACAGTTGGTGGAGAATGCGGGCATTTTTTTTTTTGTTAAGGCCAGCATGGAGGAGATACTGAGACAGCTGGCTCTAGCAAATGCAAACCAGCAACAAGCAAATGCAAATCAGCAGCAAACAAATGCAGGTTTACAAAAGAGCCTTGCAGCCCAGCAGCAGATAAATGCAACTTTGCAGCAGAGTTTGGAAAATCAGCAGAAGGCTCACCAGCAGAGTTTGGAAGCTCAGCAACAAGCCCAGCAGCGATCTGAAGCCCGCTTCATAGACCTGTTGCAGAAGCAAGAGCAGAATTTTCAACAGAAAATAGAGACATTAATACAGCAACGTCCGCAGACCAATGAAGCAAATGGGTACAATAATACCGCATCCTTTGGTGTGAGCCGTTTACTGACAAAAATGACTGGAGAGGATGATCCGGAGGTGTTTTTGACCACATTTGAAAGGACTGCTGAAAGGGAAAAGTGGCCTAAGGAGCAATGGGCTGGACTGGTGGCCCCTCTGTTAACTGGGGAATCGCAGAAAGCTTATTATGACCTAGAGCCTGACCAAGCAAAAGACTATGTGGTGCTAAAAGCAGAAATATTGGCACGGCTGGGTGTCACCCTGGCCGTCCGGGCTCAGCGTGTGCGTAACTGGACTTTTCAGGTTGGAAAACCTCCCAGGTCTCAAATGTATGATCTCATTCACCTGAGCAGGAAGTGGCTGCAGCCAGAGACTTTGACTGCACCAAACATTGTGGAACGTGTGGTTATGGATCGTTTCCTGAGAGCTCTTCCTACTGCCATCCAAAAATGGGTAAGCCATGGAGACCCAGAAAATGCAGATAAACTTGTGGATCTGGTTGAGAGGTACTTGGCTACAGAGAACCTGACCACCTCTTCCAGGGACCCACGGACTTTCCCCCCTAAGACCAGATCATCCCCAGTGGCGGGTAAGATGACTCCAAGGGGTGAGGGTGGAGAGAGTGAGAGGGTGGGAGTTCTACCTAAGGTCTGGCGGGAGCAGCCCAGGAAGCCCATGCTGCAAGAGGCAGCGAAAAACATTATTTGCTACCGCTGCCGGCAAGAGGGACATATTGCAGCCAATTGCCCAGTTGTGGATGAGCCTATGCAATGTGACTTTATAAGGGAGAGACGTCAGTCGCTGTTTGCGACAGTTGCATGCACTGCCATTCGGGGACCTGAGAGACATTTATGTAAAATGTGTATTAATGGTAGACATGTTGATGTGTTGCTAGATTCAGGTAGCCTGGTAACATTGATAAAAGCTGAATTAGTTACTACAGAGGTCTCTGGGAAGAACAGGGTGGCTGTTATTTGTGTGCATGGGGACACCCGAGAGTATCCTGTAACTTCAGTGTTTTTTGAGACCCCCAAAGGTAACCTCTCTCATCAGGTGGGGTTAGTGTCTCAGTTACCACATGATGCTATTGTGGGAAGGGATTTTCCAAAATTCTGGGAACTCTGGGATTGTCCTGAGGCCCCCACTGGTGCCCCTATAGACCAGGAAGATGACCAGAATTCCTCTGGGAGTGGTGAGGACTCTCCTGAATTTCCCTTGTCGGTATTGGCGGGGGAAACTCGAGAAACTGGGGAGGAGCCAACATCCTCAGTTGAAAACATGCCGTCTGTGGAGTTTTCGGACCTTGAGGTTCACAGGGAAAATTTTGCCACAGAACAGTTAAAAGACCCCACCCTAATAAAGGCACGGGAAAATGTGGTGAAAATAGATGGCGAGTTAGTGAACCCAGATAAGACTTGCACTTACCCGTACTTCACTGTGGAAAGGGACCTGCTGTATCGAGTGGCTCAAAGGGCAGAAGAAACCATTGAGCAACTTGTGGTGCCCAAACCTTACAGGAAGTTGGTGTTAGAATTGGCCCATGGGCACATTCTGGGAGGTCATCTGGGGACCGAAAAAACCAGAGAGAGGGTACTGCAGAGATTCTATTGGCCTGGGGTCATGAAGGAAACCGAAAATTATTGTTCCTCCTGCCCTGTGTGTCAGAAGTCGGCACCTATGCCACATTTCCGTAACCCGCTGGTACCTCTTCCTATCATTGAGATCCCCTTTGAAAGGATCGCAATGGATTTGGTAGGTCCGATAATGAAGTCTGCTAGGGGGCATCAGTACATTTTGGTTATTTTGGACTATGCCACCCGTTATCCGGAAGCAATTCCTCTTCGAAATACCTTGGCCAAAACCATAGCCAAAGAGCTATCTCTTGTTTTTAGCCGCGTGGGTATTTGTAAGGAACTGCTTACGGACCAAGGTACACCCTTTATGTCCCGGGTTATGAAAGAATTATGCAAGTTGTACAAAGTGAAGCAATTGCGTACATCTGTGTATCACCCCCAAACAGATGGGTTGGTTGAAAGATTCAACAAAACCCTAAAACAAATGTTAAAGAAGGTGGTGGATAGAGATGGAAAGAATTGGGATTGTCTAATACCCTATCTGATGTTTGCCATTAGGGAGGTACCCCAATCCTCTACGGGTTTCTCACCCTTCGAGTTGCTCTATGGGAGACACCCAAGAGGGCTGCTGGATATCGCCAAGGAAACTTGGGAAAATGAGAGTTCTCCTCACAGGAGTGTGATTGAGCATGTCGCCCTGATGCAAGATAGAATTGCACAGGTAATGCCAATTGTAAAGGAACATTTAACCCAAGTGCAGTTAGCACAGCAGAGAGTGTACAACCGTGGGGCCAAGACACGTACTTTTTCCCCGGGGGATAGGGTCTTGGTGCTAGTCCCTACGGTTGAAAGCAAATTTCTGGCCAAATGGCAAGGTCCATATGAAGTAATTGAAAAAATTAGTGAGGTGAACTACAGGGTTAGACAGCCAGGAAGGCGAAAGCCGGAGCAGATCTATCACGTCAATCTGCTGAAAGCCTGGAGGGATAGGGAATCCCTAGTCGCAGAGACTTTGTCACAAGTACAGCCTGATTGCTTAGTTCCTGAGGTTGGAATAGCAGACACCTTATCGAAAGCCCAACAACAGGAGGTTAAAGAGTTTGTACTTCGTAACAAAGAGATTTTCTCTGAGCTTCCGGGACAAACATCTGGCGTAGAGCATGACATTATCACCCCGCCAGGAGAAAGGGTAAAACTAAAACCTTATAGAATACCAGAGGCCCGACGGGAGGCAATACGTGGGGAGGTTCAAAGGATGTTGGATTTGGGTGTGATAGAGGAGTCCCAGAGTGACTGGTCCAGTCCTATCGTACTAGTGCCCAAACCTGATGGGAGCTGGCGGTTTTGTAACGATTTTCGACAATTAAATAAAGTTACAAAATTTGACACCTACCCCATGCCGCGTATAGATGAGTTGATTGACCGGCTGGGAACAGCCCGATATATGACAACTCTTGATCTCACCAAAGGGTATTGGCAAATTCCCCTGGCCGAGTCGGCCAAGGAGAAAACTGCGTTTGTAACCCCAGATGGGGCATTCCAATATAAGAGAATGCCGTTTGGGTTACAGAATGCACCGGCAACATTCCAGCGGAAAATGGATACGATTCTGAGGCCCCATCAGAAATATGCTGCAGCTTACCTGGATGATGTGATTATCCATAGCACAGACTGGGTCTCACATTTGCCAAAAGTACAAGCGGTCCTAGACTCTATCCGGGAAGCTGGGTTTACGGCCAATCCAAAGAAGTGTACCATTGGACAGGAGGAGGCCAAATATCTTGGGTACACTATTGGGAGGGGGGTGATAAAACCCCAAGTCAATAAAGTCGAGGCCATACAGAGTTGGCCACGTCCCAACAGCAAGAAACAGGTACGAGCCTTTCTGGGAATCGCTGGCTATTATCGACGATTCATTCCCCATTTTGCTTCTCAGGCTGTGCCCCTCACCAACCTGACAAAAGGGAAAGAGTCGGTTATGGTTAAATGGTCCCCAGAGGCTGAGGAAGCATTTCAGTCCTTAAAAACAGCCTTATGTAGCCAGCCAGTGTTGTACTCACCAGACTTCTCTAAGGACTTCGTGGTACAAACTGATGCATCAGACGTTGGGTTAGGAGCAGTGTTATCCCAGGTCTGGAACGGGGAAGAGCACCCAGTCATTTTCCTCAGCAGGAAGTTAAAGTCCCATGAGGTAAATTACTCCACGATTGAGAAGGAATGTTTAGCAGTGAAGTGGGCTCTAGATTCCCTTCGGTACTATCTGCTAGGTAGGCACTTTGACCTGGTGACGGATCACGCTCCTTTAAAGTGGATGGCTCAGAACAAGGAGACCAATAGAAGGGTAAATAGGTGGTTCCTGGCCCTACAGGAATTTAACTTTACAGTTAAGCATCGCCCTGGTGTTAAAATGGGGAATGTGGATGCTTTGTCTCGGATACATGCGTGTCTGACTGCTGGTGTTACAACCCCAAGGTTGAAACAAGAGGGGGGGGGGGTATGTGGCAGCAGGCAGGTAAAGTCACCTGGTTGTATCCAGGATGGTAAATATGTGTGTCCTAGATTCAGGCTTTATGCAGACTTTTACAATTAGAGGGGAAGAGTTAATGAGCCCAGCTGAAGTAAGTGGGCTCATTAAGGCCTCTACAAAAAACCCCAGCATGCTTAGGGAGATGCTCCATCCTGGAACCAGTTTTGTGTGTATAGACTGGGGAGTCTGAGATCTGTTCTGTGCGGTGAGTTAACGCCTGTGTGGCAAACCCCTACAATAGAGACAGGGACTGGGGCAGCACAAGGCTGCACCCAGTTGTTAGACAGGGAGTCTACGTGTGTAGTTAGAGGTCAAGCTGACCAGGATTTATTTTCTTGTTTTATTTTGTTTGGCTGTTATATGTATCACTGCATGTAGCCTAAATAAATCGGATCTTTTGTTTTTTGAACCTACACCGCTGTCTGCTGTGCCTGACTTTGTGTTGTGAACCCATCCAGGGGGTCACACACACCCGCTGCCGAGCTAACCCCTCACAATATATATATATAATATATATATATATATATATATATATATATATATGAGTGTCAGTATGGTGGCCCGTAATTATGGGAGGAGCCCGGAGGGTATTTAATCAGACCACCCACAACGGTCTGTGCCAGTTCCAGTGCAAGGTACTGCACATCAAGGGGCCGACTCTTCTCAGCTCCCTCACGGTCGACTATCTGTGCGTCCAATCGCAGGTGCACTTTGGCTTCTTCATTCGTGGTCTTTGTTGGCGGTTCCCGCTCATGGTCGCAGATAAGTAGTATCCGAATCTTTTCATATCATGTGCAAACTTGCGGCTTATCATGCTTACTATCCTGCACCCCTTTCGCAAAACCTACCTCTGAGTTGTTGACACTCATGTCCCGACATCTTTCGGCACAGGCATAGTACATTCGTAAATTCCTTCTACCAAACATACGATTCATTCATAGATCCAAGCCTCCGAGTCGCTGTCAGTCGTTCTCCAATATTACTCGCCATAGGCTTCACTGGTTATAAGATTCACTGTTCTCATCCTTTTTTTGAGATAAACAGGTATTGTTTGTATGGGTTTCTGTGGCTGATTGAGGTGTAATTAAACCCACCTGATGTCTTTCCTGCACTTGAATAGCCTGGGGGGATGGGTGGTTGATAGGTGTTTGGTTTCACAGTAAGGAATGGCATACACTCTACAACCAATTCGTATCAGATACTCCTTACTGCCAATTTATATCAGATTCATCTCATACTTTTTTAAGCTGATTCGTGTCAAAAGCATTGCACAGGCTGACTCTGCCAACTCACTGTGTGCCCACGTAGTTGTACCTTCGAGATCGGTCGTATATCTTCATTGATTGTCCCACGCTCGGACCACTACACACTCGCTGTCGTAGGTAGGACTTTGTTGTTACCGCTTCTCTAAACTCTAGTAGTTACGTTATCATGTTTATTTATCATGTTAGTTTTGCAAAAAGTCGCACTTACGCCACCGTAAGTCTTTCTATGTCATCTTTCATGTATTTCATGCTTTCTACCCAACGCGGGTTTACTCAAGCCGTTCACTTCACGGCGATGCGGTCAAATCCGACACTCAAGCCCCTTACTCACCTCGCATCTACAGCCGATTCGAATCTTGGTCCGTCCATTGCTGCCTGGTGGGAACCCTGTGTGTTATCCACAATCGTGCTATTAATTTCCTGGCTACATATAATAACCGAATAATGGCAGTATGAGCCGAAGGCGTTAACGATTCTTCGTCTAGGGCCCCCAACAGGCAGACCAATGGACACCGCTGAATACTAACAGAGAATACAGAAGAGATAGTGTCAAGGATCTCATCCCAATACCTTTTTAGTTTTGGGCACCTTCAGAACATATGCAGGAGATCCCCATGGTCCCGCATACATTTTGGGCAAAGGGAGGATCCCCTAACACCCCAGCTGTGCAGTTTAACTGGCGTCCTATAAACCCTATGCAGTAGATATAGATGGGAGAGTTTATGGGAGGCCGATACCGACACCAACGGAGCGGAGGACAAGCAAAGGTTCCAGGTCTCCGCGTCCATAGGCCCCAGGTCCGCCTCCCACTTCTGCCGACATGGGAGATGTGCCGGGTCTTGAATTGCATCAAGAAGCATGTTATACCCCCTAGATATCATACCCTTTCGGTCAGTTTGCATAAAATATCCCATGTACTACAGCATGATCAGTCAGGCAAAGCTGCATACTGCGGGCTTGCGCCTGTAGCGCATGTCGTAACTGTAAGTATTTAAAAAAGTCCCTACGCGGTATGCCAAACTCAGCCTGTATTTCCATGAAGGACTTCAGCACCCGGCCACTATACAGCTGCGAGAGGTACCGGAGGCCGCTCCTTCTCCAGTTACCAAATCCCTTGAGCTTAAAAAGCTCGCCATAGTTAGCGTTCCGCCAAATAGGGGTGAGACCAAGGAAACCACGTATTTGTAGCAGTCGTTTAACATGGGACCATAGGGTATTCAGTAATATAATAGTTGGGGAACTCCTGTCCATATGAGGGAAGCCTGCTTCCAACCTGGACAATGCTGTGTCCGGGGCGACAGTGTCATCAAGTATCCTACGTATCGGGTCCAGGGGATCATCCGACCCCCAACCACCCAAGTGTTGAAGCTGCGAAGCCAAGAAATACAATCTAGCATGTGGTAGTGCCAACCCCCCCTCGTCCTTTTTATATTGCAGGGTAAGTAAACTAAGCCTGGCCGTCTTCCTACACCATATTAATTCCCTAAACTGAGAGTCAATTTTATCGAACCAACGTTTCGGAATCCAGGTTGGCGAGTTATGACAAACGTAGAGCAATTGTGGAGCCCATACCATTTCGATGAGATTCACCCTTTCCACTACCGATAGCGATAGTTTGCACCAAGTTTTACATTTCTCCCTGAACTTAAGTAATAGCGGTAGAAGATTCAGATTGGCGTAGTTCGTCACCTCGGGGGATACCTGTACCCCCAGGTATTTAAAGGACGCAACCGTCTGTATCATGTTTGCGCATGGGGGTAGAGGTGGCGTTAAAGGGGATAAGGGCATTAATACAGACTTGTCCCAGTTTATCGTGAAACCGGATAATGTACCAAATAGGTTAATCAAGTGCATAGTTGCTGTTAGGGAACCCTGTGTGTCCCCCAGGTAAATAAGTGTGTCATCCGCGTATAGTGATACCACATCCGTCCCAGTGGGCCTGCAGAATCCAACAATGTCCGGAGCCGACCTCATTCTTGCTGCCAGTGGTTCGAGCGCCATGGCAAAGAGCAGGGGCGACAAAGGGCACCCCTGTCTCGTGCCTCTATACAGCATGAATGGTTCGGAGAGTTCCGCGTTAGCTCTAATTCTAGCCGTAGGCTTAGCATATAATAGTTGGACCCAGCTAATAAATGTACTGCCTAACCCCATCCTTTCCATCACTTTCCACAGATAAGGCCATTCAACACTATCGAAGGCCTTAGCTGCGTCCATCGAGAGGACGGCCTGATTACCGGGGTTATCCACAGGGACCTGTAGGTTTAGAAATAAACGGCGAATATTTAGGGCATTAAACAAAAATCTGCGAGGTGAATGGATAAATCAATTCACCCGTAGAAAAAACAGCGCATAATATTCAATAGAAAAAAAGAAATTATATGTGATTTGTGATAGTGCGAACTATTGTTCTATGGAAAAAACATGTATATCTTCCCAAATGTAGTCATACAAAATAGGTATTGTCCATGAACACTGTCCATATATCCAAATTATACTGAGTAATTAGGATAGTTTCAGAAAAAAAAGTTTGAAACGGGATATCTATTTCAGTCTATCAACAGAAAATAAAAATAAAAGGCAAAACTGAAACAAAGTGTCCTGGTACAAATCATAAGGAGTGTATGATGCAATCCTTCCTTAACATGATTAGACTTCCAACAGTAAAATGCAGTGATCCCGAATTTGCTGGGGTGCAATCTCAAGAATGAGGTGACCCCCCTTAGTAATATTCTTACCAGATGTGCCTGGTTACATAGGCTCTAAGATATTACTCCTCATCGGCTCGATCTCATCCGCTTCATGAGCGCCAGGTAATACACGATCAGATGTGCTTGGTTACACGGGCTCTCAGATATTACTCATCGGCTGGATCTCATCCACTTCATAAGTGCCGGGTGATTCAAGATCTCCGAAAGAAGCAATTACGGGGAACAAACATAGCGTAATACTGTCTTATAAAAACACAATTTATTTAAATAAAAATATTGTACTCACACAAAAATAATTCTTTAAAGCATTGGTTCACTCAGCGTGCATAGTACTTAATCACAGTCTCGGGAGAAGTGATAGCATCAGCCGCTAATGGCCGTCACCACTTAGTAGCTCACGGTTAAAGCTGTGCGTCTCTTCCTCCCTCCTGTCAGTTCCTCTATGCTGCAAACATGTGCTACCACCCTGAAGCGTTTCGTCGTATTGACATCATCTGAGGGTGGAGGCAATCAGTCCTGACTACTCTTTAATACGTATGGTATTAACCCTTCGTAAACATGTATAAATGTATAGTTAATAATCCACCTATATTATATACGCTGCTCTCTTTACAGGCTACCTGTCGGAGGCTTTCATAAATGATGTTTTTGAGAAAACCATTTCGTTTACACAGAGGGGTTAAAAAATGAAATATTAAAAATTAGAAGAATTCAAAAATTAGATTAAAAAATTCAAAAATTAGATTAAAAAATCAGGAGAGTTGAAAACGAAATTACAGATAAAAACCAAAAACGATCTTATTCCCCTCACACACTATACCGATATGGCCATGTCGGGTTTCTGATAATACCGACACTACACTATACACTATACCGATATGGCCATGTCGGATTTTTGATAATGTGCTAATATGCTAACAATCGCGATGCTCACAAAATCCGGCGCATATATCCCAAAAACTTTTATTGCTTTGAAAAAGGGAATTCCCATCCCGTTGATCTGGATGCTCTAAGTTTGGACGATCAACTTTATTATACAGGAAATACATAAAGAAAAAGGATTCGCAACCTTTTATGGCCTGTCTCCTGTTTTTTCCTGCTAATAAGGTCAAGCAGCAGCCTCAACTGAAACTGACTTGTATTCTCACGCTCTTCATGCAGATAGAGGCAAACCGTCCACTACAAGACTCCCATTGAGACCATCGCTGATACAATAAATGGGCTATACACAACACGATCTCTGTAATGCGACGGGGATTTTTTATGACTATTATTGGCTGCTTCCAGTGCCGCTATTCTCAATCTGCCTTACATGCGACGTTGTGGCTTATATATTGTGCATGCGACGTTGTGGCTTATATCTATATATGGCATTATATATTTATGTGGCTAAGATAAAGATAGAATACATTTAAAATTATAATGAAACAAAATTACTACCTGTCTCCATTAATTAACTCATTATGGTAAAAATTACCACATATTAGAGGGCAGTTGCATCAAAAAGCCGTAGACTTATGCGTTTATCGGTCAGCCTGTATTTAGGCCGACTTGCCTAAATGTACGTATGGATTTATATTAAATATTTTCCAAGAATGTGTTTATTAAAAATAATTTTAAAACTCTACTGTACTCAGCATGGATGTATGATTCTACCCATATTTACACCACCATCCCTAAATCTTCTATTTCGAATAACTGCAAACCTATTCTTGCTAATTCTCATATTGAAACCTAACTTCCACATATAATAACGACCTGCATAAAATAATAATACTTCCTATTTGTCAACTACATAATATAAAATGTAACTAATCCCCTCTCTTGACGTAGGGATACTATTACCTTAAAGGGATGTGCCTTTACGACTTATAAATTCAATGTATAGTCACCTGACACAGTTATTCTGTAATACTACTCAAGGGTGACCAATAAAACCCAATATTTCCGAACATGACTGTAATAAAAATTATCATAAAAAAGGTCTGTAATTAAAAATTTGGTAATAAAAGTTGGTAATTAAAAAGGTTGGTACTAAAAGTGTTGATAATAAAAAAGTTATTCTTCACGTAATCTGGATACTGAGACCCCCTTAAATCGGTTTTAAAAATCACTTATGAAACAATTAACGTCTAATTCGACGTTTAACCCATTAGGAGTCAGAGTGTTCATCCGATATATCCATTGGGATTCTTTTTTGGAAACTTCGCGGACCATATTTGATCCCCGCCAATTAGGGTGAACTCTGTCCACTCCCCAAAATTTTAGTAGAGATGGGTCTCTGTTATGATGTTTCTTAAAGTGAAGGGACACGCTATGATCACTAAATCCGATTTCTATATTGTACATATGTTCGGATATGCGTTTCCTTAGGGTCCTTTTCGTTCTTCCCACATACATGAGCCCACATGGGCACTGTAGCACGTATACCACGTGCGTGGAGCTACATGTAATAAATTCTTTTATTACCATTAACCTGTTATTCCCTGTGGATATGAACTCAGTCATACCTCTAATTGGGCTATTTTGCTTCATACAGGGTTGGCACCTTCTACATGAAAAAAACCCGTCCCTATTCCAAAAAGTTTCTGTTTTTTTGGGGGGATTCAGCACTTTCTTCACTACCTGATCTCCAAAGTTAGGGGCTTTTCTGTATATAAATGAGGGACGGGATGGAAGCACCTGTCCCAGCGCTTTATCTAGACGTAAAACATGCCAGTGGCGATTTAGTATTGTTTCTACTTCTTTATACTGGGCATGAAAGTCTGAGATGAATCCCCATTCTTGACAGGGAGCCTTATCTTGCAATTTATTTTCTAGACATTCATCTCGGGGAATTTTAGCTATTTCCGATACTGTTTTATTCAGAGATACTTCATTGTACCCCTTTTCTATAAAACGCTTCTTAATAATGTCCGATTGTGGGTAGAAATCACTATCTAAGGTGCAATTGCGCCGTATACGCATAATCTGGCCTTTAGGGATATTTTTTAGCCACAATGGATGATGTCCGCTTTTTATAGGTAAATAACTGTTCCTATCAGTAGGCTTGAAATATGCTTTGGTGATCAGACCCGTTCCATGTTTGATTATATCCACGTCAAGGTAATGTATTTTTTCTGAACTGTGTTCGTATTCTAAACAGATGTTGTTCTTGTTGTTATTTAATTGAGTCATGAATTCATGTAGTGAGCTTTCTGAACCTTCCCAAATAATCAGGAGGTCATCAATGAATCTTTTGTAGAATACTAAAGATGACTTATATTGCTGTTGCTGTGAGAAAATTACTCGGTCCTCCCATTCCGACATGAACAGGTTCGCGATGCTGGGAGCAAATTTAGCTCCCATGGCCACGCCTCTTTTTTGTGAGTAAAAATTCTGGTTGTACCAGAAGTAATTTTGCGACAAACAAAAATCTAAAGCTTGTCCCAAAAATACCTTTTGTTCATGAGGGATGTCATTCCTCTGACTTAAAGCCCAATTGAGGGCCAAAAGGGCGTTGTCATGCTGGATAATACTATACAGGGAGGCCACGTCAGCTGTCACTAGGTGGATCTCTCCCCCTTCTCTCAATTTGATCTGACTCATTAGTTGCAATAAGTTTTTAGTGTCTTTCAAATATGCTTTTGTACTTTGGACACTCATCTGTAGGAATCTATCTAAATATTGACCCAATCTTGCTGTCACAGAACCAATACAGTTAACGATTGGTCTGGCAGGGGGTACGGTCAGATTTTTGTGTACCTTGGGCAATGTGTAGATCGTCGGTATTCTACAGTGACCAGGTACCAAAAATCTCGACTCCTTCACATTCAACACCTTGTTTTTTACTCCCAATGATACCAATTTTTCTAGATTTTGATAATACAGCACAGTGGGATCCTTTCTTAATAGCTCGTACGTGTCCTTATCAGATAGCATCCTTTCTAATTGTGATTCATAAAAAGTTTTGTCTAAAATAACTACCCCCCCTCCCTTGTCTGCAGGTCTGATTACTATATCCTTCCTCATCTCCAATGCTTTAATCCCATCCTGTAAATGATGTGGATTTAAATTCTTTTTTGGCAAAATGGTCTCTAGATCCTTCAAAATCAGATTTTTAAATACATCAACATGCTGGTTAGCGGAGTTAAGTGGGTTGAACAAAGACTTATTCTTCAACCCACTATCTATTCCTATTGTGCTAGCAGGCGTGATAATTCTATTCATAGTATTATTATTTAGAAAATATTTCTTTATGTTAATTTTCCTAATATATTTATGGATGTCCATATAGACATTGAATTTATTTATGGCTTTCCTCGGAGCACATTTTAGTCCCAACTGTAGAATATTAGATTCTTTGGCTGTTAATATGGCACTACTTAAGTTGTAGATTCCAGCTGATCCGGATCTCTCCCTCTTTTTTTGGACTCGCCGGCCTGCTCTACAACCCCTTTTCAATCTCCTATCTGATTGATCCTTCCTGGTGCTCCTTCCCCTACTTGGGGTGGTCCCCCTCCTACAGTATGTTGTGATTGGGGAATTTTTTGCGGAGGTTGTGGGTTGGTGTAATTCTGTGGGGGATTCCACCATCCCTGCTGAGGTCTTGGGGGGCCCATGTTGTACTGGGGGGGATTGTTGTAAGGAGGCTTCCTGCCCATCCCCCGCGGTCTCCATCTCCCTCTCCACCCTCCCCTCCCTAAAAAAGGACGAGGGGGGTTATCATGAATCCTTATATTATCTCTTAGGGGATCAAATCTATTAGATAACGGGAACCCCTGCTGATAATCTACATATCTGGATTGTGAATACACGGTTGGTCTCTCCATATATTCTTCAGGTCTAGGGCCTCTTTGGGGGTTGCCTCTTTTCCCTTTTCTTTTAAAACGTTGATCTACATAAACCCATCTTTGTTCATCATGCTTTGGGGTAGATTGGTTATCGGGATAGAGGCAATTATCAGATCCCCTAATACCTGGAGTGCCCGGGGTTACCTCTCTAGGGATTACATTTTCTGTAGGTTTATTCATTAATTTGCTCTGCCATATGTAAATATTTTCATTCCTAAAATCATTTAAATCCCTATGGAATTTTTTGACTTTCTTTTTTTGGGTATCAGTGTCAATTTTTTCCAATTTTTTATTTATATTAGAATTAAAATCCATCCACTGTTGTGTTTCTTTGATGCTCGCTAATTCATTAGATAATTCCTCTATCTGTTTCTTTAGTTTTTTCATTTTTCTCTCCTTCCTCCTTAGAACTAATTGCTGAAGTTTAAAACCCACCCCATTAAAAAAATCCAACCATTCTCTCATGGATTCCTCATCATCTAATCCGTCCTGTGGTGTTACCTCCCACCTTAGGCTACGTACAATAATATTCTCTTTCAAGTATTGCTCGAGGGTACATATATCCCACCAGGTCCGTACCTGCTTTTCTAATGCATTCCCAAGGGCTTGCAAGACTTCTTTATAATCATTAGTTTCCACCGATTCTCTATTTGTAGCAAAAATTTAACCAATGTCTATATGTTTTTATATATTTTTTTTTTTTTTTAGTTTCTCCAATTAGGCGGGTCCCGTGGAAAGGGACTGACCAAACCTGCAATATGCAGGAAGGGGGGAGGGCTCGGGAGGAGCTGGGAGTAACCAAACGGGCTCACCCTATCATTAGTTGGCACATTTTACTAAGCAAAGTGTTAAGTTGGGGATGTGGTCGGAATGGAATTTTTCTCTTTTTTTCTTTTTTTTTTTTCTCTCCTTCTTTTTTCCGGAGTTTTTTACAGGTGTACATGGGAATGGGGAGAAGAGACACTCAGCAGCAGATTAAGAATGGTATACAATTACTCAGAGTAAAGAAATGGCTAAAGTATTAAAAATAATGACTTATAATGTAAGGGGATTGTGCTCACCTCAAAAAAGGGGACGTCTCTGGCAGGAATTAAATCACCAAGCTGTAGACATAGTGTTTCTACAGGAAACACACTTCACATCAGGATCCACACCAAGGCTACCGTTATTCCCATATAACCAATGGTTTCATGCAGTATCACCAATTGCGAGAGCAAGAGGAGTATCGATAGCTTTTGGGAATACGTGCCCTTTGATATCCACAGTGGTGAACACAGACCCAGAAGGGCGGTTCCTGTTTATTAAAGGAACATTGCAGGGACAAAGGTACACATTTGCTTCAATATATGCACCAAACACACGCACAGTTGATTTTTTAGGAAAAACATTAAGAGTATTAGAAAAATTTAGGGAAGGGTTTTTGATTCTGGGAGGGGATTTTAATGTTATAGTTGACACTAAATTAGACACAACAACAGGGAAAACACCTTTATCATTTAGAGCACTTAAACAGGTAAAAAAACTATTTCAATCCTTACATTTGGTAGATAGCTGGAGGGCACTAAATGGAGAAAAAAAAAATTATAGTTACTATTCAAAGAGCCACAACACCTATTCCAGGTTGGACTGGATCCTGGTAGATCAATACTACCTAGAATACGTAAAAGCAGTAAATATAAAGTCAATAACGATCTCAGATCATGCCCCGGTGGTGGCAGTGATCTCCCTTACACACGCAGGTCATAAGGAACGAACATGGAGATTAAATGAGTCACTATTAGACGATAAAAAAATAATAGAGGACCTTCAACATAAACTAGAGGAATATTTTATATTAAATACATCAGAGGAAGTATCAGAGCAAACTGTGTGGGAAGCCCACAAAGCGGTAATTAGAGGAGAATTAATAGCTCACGGGACACGAGTAAAGAAGGAAAAAAGAAAAGAGATAGAAGATCAGTTAGAAAGAATAAAGGAACTAGAGAATAAACATAAGAGCAATCGCGAACCAGAAGATGCCAGGCAGTTGGGAATTATGAGGGAGGAGCTCACCAAGTGTCTTGACAGAAGGGTCAGGGATAAATATAGGTTTATAGCACACAGATTCTATGGACATGGGAATAAATGCGGCCGATTATTGGCTAGACAACTAGAAAAAAAGAGGGAATCATCCCATGTACATGAAATCAGAGTGAATAATAAACAAGTAAAAGATACCAAATTAATAGCAAAGGAATTCCAACAATTTTATGAGAAGCTATATAATATTCAACCCATTCCGGAGCAGGTGGAAGATAGGGGGAGGATAGAAGAGATGAAAGATTATATTAATGGTTCCACAATATCAATATTCCCTGATAGGATAATAGAAAAATTAGAAGAGCCAATAACTAAAGAGGAAATAAGAAAAGCAATAGAGAACCTGCCGAGGGGGAAAAGCCCAGGACCCGATGGGTTAACTAATGCATATTATAAAAAGTTTGCTCAAATACTAGAAACACCATTATGCAGATATTTCAACAAAATCTCTGCCTTTAGTACAATGTCCCCAGAAGCACTGCTAGCATATATAACGGTCTTACCGAAACAGGGGAAAGATCCACAGGAATGTGCCAACTATAGACCCATATCATTGCTCAATTCAGATACTAAATTATTAGCCAAAATCATAGCCACCAGAATACAAGAAGAGGTAACACAACTGGTCCATCGCGACCAAACAGGCTTCATGAAAGGTAGAGAAACCAAAGACAACACCATCCGAGCTCTACATATACTTCATTGGATGCAAAATGGCCCAGATAGAGTGCCCAGGACAATTCTATCAATGGATGCCGAAAAGGCATTTGATAGAGTTGACTGGGACTTTATGAAAGAAGTCCTGAGAGCAATAGGTATGGGAGACCGATTGATGGGATGGATAGCAGCCCTATATGCAAAACCTAGGGCAAGAGTGAAAGTAAACGGTACTCTATCAGGATGCTTTGAAATACGAAACGGCACAAGACAGGGATGTCCCCTGTCCCCAATATTGTTTGCCTTAACTCTTGAACCATTTCTGTGCAGGGTGAGAAATAACAAGGGAATAAAAGGAATAAGAATAGGAACTGAAGAGCACAAGGTATCAGCATATGCCGATGACCTACTATTTTATCTTTCAGAACCACAGGGATCAATAATGGCATTGATGGAGGAAGTTCAGAGATATGGAAGAATGTCGAACTTTAAAATAAACATGGAAAAATCTATACTATTACCCTGTCATGTCCCACTATCAATGTCAATATTGATGAAGAATAATCTGCCATTTAGATGGGAAAAGAAATCATTATATTATTTGGGAGTACACATAACGGCAGAGGTTAAATCTTTATACGAATTGAATTATGAAACCTTAATAACAGAAATATCCAAAGATTTAAACAGGTGGAAGGATCACTCACTGACATGGTTCGGGAGGATAAATACTCTGAAAATGAATATATTACCCAGAATTATATATATTATAAACACGGTCCCGATAGCAGTGCCTCAGATCTTTTTCAAGAGAATACGCAAAATGTTTATATCTTTCATATGGAAGGAGAAAAATCCTAGGATAGCATATGACATCCTGCGCAGAAATAAGAAGGAAGGAGGAATAGGGCTCCCAGATGTTCTTATGTATTACAAGGCAATGGCTATGGTACGGATATTAAATTGGAGCCATGACTCCTTAAATAAAGCATGGGTATCAGTGGAAGAAAGTATGGCGGGTAGAAATCTAGCAGGGGCCCAATGGATACAGGCTACGAAAAGAGCATTATCAAAGTGGACATCACCATTAACACGGAGTACGTTAGCAGTGTGGGACAGAATGAATAAAAATGAAAAATACGCTCCACGTACATCACCACTAGCTCCATTAGGGGGATACCCATGGTTTCCACCAGGGGAAGAAAAGGGAGCACTAGGCTCCTGGGGGTCAGGGGGGAATACAAGGTGTTTAAGATATGCTCCACTGGGAAGTTTACTCCCACTGACAGAATTAATATCAGCACAAGGAGACATACATATGTCGAGATGGAGATATTATCAAATGAGAGATTTTTTCAATAAACTAGAACCCCAAGTAAGACCCCTGAGTTCCCTTACGACATACGAGAAGATGTGTCTGAAATTAGAAAAACCATGTAATTTATTATCTCAGATGTATAAAATAGTATTAAGTGAACAAAGCAGCACAACCCCTTACTTTATAAGAGAGTGGGAGAAGGAACTAAGATGCACAATAAAACCAACACAGTGGCACAGTGGTGTAGTGGTTAGCACTCTCGCCTAGCAGTAAGAAGGGTCGCTGGTTCAAATCCCAACCCCGACACTACCTGCCTGGAGTTTGCATGTTCTCCCTGTGCCTGCGTGGGTTTCCTCCGGGTACTCCGGTTTCCTCCCACAATCCAAAGACATGCAGGTAGGTAAATTGGCTTCTGTTCAAAATTGGCCCTAGTATATGAATGGGGACCTTGGATTGTGGGCTCCTTGAGGGTAGGGACCAACATGAGTGTGCAATGTACAGGGATGGGGACAATTGTAGACACTCACTCAGGTTGAACTGGATGGACTGGTATCTTTATTCAACCTAACTAACTATGAAACTATGAAACTATGAAGTAAAAAAAATCATGGAGTTGACACATGTGACATCAATAAGTGCAGCAATACAAGAAATGCCAAATAAGTTTATAACCAGATGGTATCGAACACCAGCTAGAATAGCAGAGATATACCCAACAGCGGATGGGCATTGCTGGAGAGGATGTAAGGATAAGGGGACATATCTTCACTTATGGTGGGAATGCCCAAAAATTAAGAATTTTTGGGAGGGAATAGCTAGATGGATAGGGAGGATAACAACAAAACCTATAGAAATGACACCCCTACAATACTTATTTCATGGTACAGAAGGATCCATCAAATTATATAAAAAAGGTGTCACACCACATTTGTTGAATGCAGCCAAATTATTAATACCTAGATATTGGAGGCAGACAGCATGTCCCACACTATTGGAATGGAAGGGAGAGGTAGATAAAATAATGGAAGCTGAAAAATGGATATACAGTATAAAAGAACAACAGGAAAAACATAAAAATATGTGGGCAGGCTGGAAGCACTATTCTCGAGAAATAGAGTAAGAATAGGCCATGTCAGATTAAAAATTCAGATAATCCTACCTAAACCCCCCCTAGAGATCTCCAAGAGGAGAGGGGGGAAGGGAAGGAGAGAGTATTTAAGAAGTTGCTGAGTAAGCTCGTATCCCCTAAAGGTGCACCGTGGAAGGGGTAAGGGGGAAGGGAGGGGAGAGGGAAGGAAGGGGAAAGGGGGAAATGAGAACCGAACCACAACCGTTAAATTTTGTTGTTTTGTTGTATTGTTATTGTTTGTAGTATGTTTTAAGATAAATGGGAAGTGGAAAAAGGATTGGAAAGGGCTTGGGGAGGGGGGAGTGGGGAAGAGCGGAGATGACCATATGCGGAGACATTAATATAAATGTCACAATCACTAAAAATTTTTTTTTTTATTTTTTTTTTCTCTCTTTCTTGCACAAAGTATAAATAACGCACCAAAGGAAGGCTATAGAAAGAGAAAGGATAAACACAAAAACTTTTCTCTCTTTTTTTTTTTTTTGTTGTTTCTCCACAGAACATCTCCGCTACAACAAACCCCCCCCTCTAGAGCCACCATATAATGCTATCATGGATATGTAAAGGAATGTATGATTGTGAAGATACTGGGGTATATGTGTAAACCCCAAATGTCTTAAGATTGAAAGTATTGGTTCGCTGTATTTGTTATAAGAAAAATAATAAAGAAGATTTAACAGGAAACAATACTAAATCGCCACTGGCATGTTTTACGTCTAGATAAAGCGCTGGGACAGGTGCTTCCATCCCATCCCTCATTTATATACAGAAAAGCCCCTAACTTTGGAGATCAGGTAGTGAAGAAAGTGCTGAATCCCCCCAAAAAAACAGAAACTTTTTGGAATAGGGACGGGTTTTTTTCATGTAGAAGGTGCCAACCCTGTATGAAGCAAAATAGCCCAATTAGAGGTATGACTGAGTTCATATCCACAGGGAATAACAGGTTAATGGTAATAAAAGAATTTATTACATGTAGCTCCACGCACGTGGTATACGTGCTACAGTGCCCATGTGGGCTCATGTATGTGGGAAGAACGAAAAGGACCCTAAGGAAACGCATATCCGAACATATGTACAATATAGAAATCGGATTTAGTGATCATAGCGTGTCCCTTCACTTTAAGAAACATCATAACAGAGACCCATCTCTACTAAAATTTTGGGGAGTGGACAGAGTTCACCCTAATTGGCGGGGATCAAATATGGTCCGCGAAGTTTCCAAAAAAGAATCCCAATGGATATATCGGATGAACACTCTGACTCCTAATGGGTTAAACGTCGAATTAGACGTTAATTGTTTCATAAGTGATTTTTAAAACCGATTTAAGGGGGTCTCAGTATCCAGATTACGTGAAGAATAACTTTTTTATTATCAACACTTTTAGTACCAACCTTTTTAATTACCAACTTTTATTACCAAATTTTTAATTACAGACCTTTTTTATGATAATTTTTATTACAGTCATGTTCGGAAATATTGGGTTTTATTGGTCACCCTTGAGTAGTATTACAGAATAACTGTGTCAGGTGACTATACATTGAATTTATAAGTCGTAAAGGCACATCCCTTTAAGGTAATAGTATCCCTACGTCAAGAGAGGGGATTAGTTACATTTTATATTATGTAGTTGACAAATAGGAAGTATTATTATTTTATGCAGGTCGTTATTATATGTGGAAGTTAGGTTTCAATATGAGAATTAGCAAGAATAGGTTTGCAGTTATTCGAAATAGAAGATTTAGGGATGGTAGTGTAAATATGGGTAGAATCATACATCCATGCTGAGTACAGTAGAGTTTTAAAATTATTTTTAATAAACACATTCTTGGAAAATATTTAATATAAATCCATACGTACATTTAGGCAAGTCGGCCTAAATACAGGCTGACCGATAAACGCATAAGTCTACGGCTTTTTGATGCAACTGCCCTCTAATATGTGGTAATTTTTACCATAATGAGTTAATTAACGGAGACAGGTAGTAATTTTGTTTCATTATAATTTTAAATGTATTCTATCTTTATCTTAGCCACATAAATATATAATGCCATATATAGATATAAGCCACAACGTTGCATGCACAATATATAAGCCACAACGTCGCATGTAAGGCAGATTGAGAATAGCGGCACTGGAAGCAGCCAATAATAGTCATAAAAAATCCCCGTCGCATTACAGAGATCGTGTTGTGTATAGCCCATTTATTGTATCAGCGATGGTCTCAATGGGAGTCTTGTAGTGGACGGTTTGCCTCTATCTGCATGAAGAGCGTGAGAATACAAGTCAGTTTCAGTTGAGGCTGCTGCTTGACCTTATTAGCAGGAAAAAAACAGGAGACAGGCCATAAAAGGTTGCGAATCCTTTTTCTTTATGTATTTCCTGTATAATAAAGTTGATCGTCCAAACTTAGAGCATCCAGATCAACGGGATGGGAATTCCCTTTTTCAAAGAAATAAAAGTTATTGGGATATATGCGCCGGATTTTGTGAGCATCGCGATTGTTAGCATATTAGCACATTATCAAAAATCCGACATGGCCATATCGGTATAGTGTATAGTGTAGTGTCGGTATTATCAGAAACCCGACATGGCCATATCGGTATAGTGTGTGAGGGGAATAAGATCGTTTTTGGTTTTTATCTGTAATTTCGTTTTCAACTCTCCTGATTTTTTAATCTAATTTTTGAATTTTTTAATCTAATTTTTGAATTCTTCTAATTTTTAATATTTCATTTTTTAACCCCTCTGTGTAAACGAAATGGTTTTCTCAAAAACATCATTTATGAAAGCCTCCGACAGGTAGCCTGTAAAGAGAGCAGCGTATATAATATAGGTGGATTAATCACTATACATTTATACATGTTTACGAAGGGTTAATACCATACGTATTAAAGAGTAGTCAGGACTGATTGCCTCCACCCTCAGATCATGTCAATACGACGAAACGCGTCAGGGTGGTAGCACATGTTTGCAGCATAGAGGAACTGACAGGAGGGAGGAAGAGACGCACAGCTTTAACCGTGAGCTACTAAGTGGTGACGGCCATTAGCGGCTGATGCTATCACTTCTCCCGAGACTGTGATTAAGTACTATGCACGCTGAGTGAACCAATGCTTTAAAGAATTATTTTTGTGTGAGTGCAATATTTTTATTTAAATAAATTGTGTTTTTATAAGACAGTATTACGCTATGTTTGTTCCCCGTAATTGCTTCTTTCGGAGATCTTGAATCACCCGGCACTTATGAAGTGGATGAGATCCAGCCGATGAGTAATATCTGAGAGCCCGTGTAACCAAGCACATCTGATCGTGTATTACCTGGCGCTCATGAAGCGGATGAGATCGAGCCGATGAGGAGTAATATCTGAGAGCCTATGTAACCAGGCACATCTGGTAAGAATATTACTAAGGGGGGTCACCTCATTCTTGAGATTGCACCCCAGCAAATTCGGGATCACTGCATTTTACTGTTGGAAGTCTAATCATGTTAAGGAAGGATTGCATCATACACTCCTTATGATTTGTACCAGGACACTTTGTTTCAGTTTTGCCTTTTATTTTTATTTTCTGTTGATAGACTGAAATAGATATCCCGTTTCAAACCTTTTTTTTCTGAAACTATCCTAATTACTCAGTATAATTTGGATATATGGACAGTGTTCATGGACAATACCTATTTTGTATGACTACATTTGGGAAGATATACATGTTTTTTCCATAGAACAATAGTTCGCACTATCACAAATCACATATAATTTCTTTTTTTCTATTGAATATTATGCGCTGTTTTTTCTACGGGTGAATTGATTTATCCATTCACCTCGCAGATTTTTGTTTAATGTTTTCTAGTGGTTTTATTGATTTAATACCTTTTAGAACAGCTGCTTAAATTCCACAGCTCCCAGGTAGAAAGCATATTCTTTGATGCTGAGCGCCTTTTATTTGCGTGGTTAACGGGCGGAGGTTATCCTAAGCAAAGGTGCACATTTGAATATTTAGGGCAGTTGAACGTGTGGGAATAAACCCTGATTGATCCCTATGGATCAGTTTATGTATTACCAGGGACAATCTCGTTGCCAATACCCGAGCCAATAGTTTAACGTCCGTCGTGAGCAAGGAGATGGGCCTGTATGCGTCCGGTGATGTCGCTACCTTACCCGGTTTTAGGAGTACAATTATGATTGCTTCGTTCATAGAAGCAGGCAGAACCCCTGTCTCTAGGGCGTTGTTAAACACTTTCAAGAGAGTGGGCAGTAGAACACTAGCGTAACGCTTGTATACCTCGGATGGAAGGCCATCTGCCCCCGGAGCTTTATTATTATGGGAGTGTTCCAATGCAGAGGCCAATTCATCCTCTGTTATGGGGGCATTCAACAGCTCCCCATCCGACGCAGACAAGCATGGAATATCACATCCGTCTAGGAAGCTCACAATCTCCCCGTCACCGGGCTGCACTTTGGATGAGTACAAGTCTGCATAAAAGGACCGAAATATCTGTAAGATCCCAGGGGCGTCCGAGTGGGTCACCCCCTGCGAATCGCACAGCGAGTGAACCATAGGTGTAGAACACTGAGCCTTTGCCAGCAGAGCCAGCATATGACCTGTCGATTCCCCTTCCTCAAAGTGTGTTTGTTGTAGGAAAAATCTTTTATTTTCTGCCAGTTGCAAAGCTACTTGTCTGGACATAGACTGCGCCCCCAACCAAGTTCTCTTTGTGTCCTCTGAGGGGTTGGCAATATAGGCCTGCTCTGACTCTCTGAGTGCCCTACCGACCTCCATTTCCCAAGCTTAAGGCCGCGTACACACGGGCGGACTGTTGGCTCAACTTTGTCCGCTGAACAGTGTTTCAGCGGACAGTCCGCTCGTGTGTGGGGCTTCAGCGGACAGTTTCAGCGGACAGTTTGACGAACAAAGTTTTTCGGAAATTCCGAAAAACTGTCCGCTGAAACTTGGTTTGAGCGAACAGTCCGCCCGTGTGTAGGCTACTTTCGAAATGAGCAAACTGTTCCCGCTCGGAGGGAAGCCGCGCTGAGCGGCCACTTATATAGTGACAATGGGGCGGTGTCACATGGTATATGTCACATGGGTTGGTCACATGGTGACCCTGCCCCCTTACGATGTCATAGTCCCCATGTGACATCAACCCATGTGACCAACCCATGTGACATATACCATGTGACACCGCCCCATTGTCACTATATAAGTGGCCGCTCAGCACGGCTCTGGCATTCCGGCCGGAGAGAGCGACGTGTCAACATCTCCTGGAGAAGAACAAGAAGAACAAGAAGAAGAACAAGAACGGAAGGCGGCGGCGACAGCGGCGACAGCGGCGACAGAAGACCGGGCCACCGCCTGCAAAAGAGCTATAAGAAGGCGCGGTGGCCCGGCAGAAGAACCGAAGAGGGGGACAAGACCCCTCGAAGTCGGGAGAAGAGGCCGGCGGCGGGGAGGAAGAAAGCCGGACTCCTCCGCTAGCAAAAGAGCTACAAGAAGATAGCGGAGAAGTCCGGCGAGAAGACCCCCGAAGACGGAAGACCCCCGGAGCTGTGCAATAAAATATTTTATCTCGTGTGTTGTGTTTTTTTTTGGGTACTTTTATTTTACAGGTGAATGGGTAGGGGTACATTGTACCCCATACTCATTCACATAGGGTGGGGGGCCGGTATCTGGGGGCCCCCTTATTAAAGGGGGCTCCCGGATTCCGATAAGCCCCCCGCCCGCAGACCCCGACAACCAACGGCCAGGGTTGTCGGGAAGAGGCCCTTGTCCTCCTCAACATGTGGACAAGGTGCTTTGGGGTGGGGGGGGCCGCGCGGCCCCCCCTTCCCCAAGGCACCCCCCATGTTGAGGGCACGCGGCCTGGTACGGCTCAGGAGGGGGGGCGCGCTCGCTCACCCCCCTTTCCTGGCCGGCCGGGTAGCGTGCTCGGACAAGGGTCTGTTGTGGACTTTGGGGGGACCCCCACGCCGATTTTTTTCGGCGTTGGGGTTTCCCTTTAAGTCCATTCCAGGCGGCGGAGCCCGCGACGTCTCCGTCGCGGGCCCCGCCTACCTTGACACGCGCTCGAAATGAACGGACTGTTGCCTCGTGTGTGGGCGAGTCCGCTCATTTCAAAAGTTGCGCGGACTTAGTACGACGAACAAAGTTTGCCGTATTTGTCCGCTCAAAAAGTGCCGTGTGTGGGCGTGTTCGTTCATTCAAAAGTTTGAGCGGACTGTTTGACGAACTTAGTTTCGGCAGACAGTCCCCGCGTGTGTACGCCGCCTTAGTATTCTGTTTTATACCATTTATAGTAGTGATAAATTGCCCTCTAAGGAAGGCCTTAGCTGCATCCCAGACTACATCTTTAGAGGCCGAGTCTAAATTGTCCTGCAGGAAGAGTGTAAGGTCACTCACTATGGGGTCAGGCTGCGGAAGGAGTGTAAGCCAAAAGGGGTTAAGCTTCCAACTCCTAGGTGCGAGGTCAGTAGATAGGGACATCTCAATCCACAAAGAGGAGTGGTCGGATATGTGTCTATCCCCATACCCAGAGTCACTAATTAGGGGGAGAAGGGCGGAGTTCCCCAGTCCCAAGTCTATTCTAGACAAGCTCCCAAACGCTGGAGAGCAACAGGAGTACAATTGGGTGTTGGGGTGGGCTCTCTGCCAGACATCCACCAACCCAAGTTCAGCTAATAGGGCAGCAAAGGGAGTATCACCATTAGGGCGGGAGGGAACCAAAGGAGGCGTTGGAATCTTATCCCACATGCCATTGACATAGTTATTAAAATCGCCCATCGCCAGTAGGGGTATGCTAGGGAACTGTGCCATAAACCCAGCGAGGCGCCTGAGGATCTCAGCTGAATACGGAGGTGGGATATATACGTTGGCGATAATGCAATGTACAGTAGCAATCTTACACAGCAAAAAGATATACCTCCCCCCTGGGTCAATAACCTGTTGGGAGCAAGAGAATTGGGTATGTTGTCTAATTAGGATACTCACTCCCCTTGCATAAGCAGAGTATGTAGAGTGGAATTGCTGGGTATACAGTCTAGGCCCAAGGCTATGCGTACCATCAGGAGCAAAATGTGTCTCCTGCAGACACACAATTCCAGCCTTCATATCTTTGAGGTGTTTTAACACTGCCAGCCTTTTTACCGGGCTGCCCAGCCCTCTGACATTCCAAGAGAGAAATCTAACCTTTGCCATCAGGGATACAAAACATAAGTGTAGATAGGAGTGACCTTATTAACATTCGTAAGAAACTAGGGTGGAAAGATGCATTTAACACATATACAGCAACAACAAGCGACTGATAAGTCGCATCACCTGAGATGCCCCAAAAAGGGGGAGAAAAAAGTCCTTCATGAGCAGCAGTACCGAGGAAAAGTCGCCCAGACGGGTGCAGATATGCTGGGATATAGTCCATGTCCATTGTGGTCCTGAGAGAGAAAAAATTAAGTAAAAGGAAAAAGAAAAGAGAAACAGTTAAACAGCAAAAAACTGTGGTATCTTCTGTATCGAAGCCCGCCGGGCTCCCAAACGGGAGAAGCAGCAGACTAATAGCCCCCATCCGGAACTCTGGGGCGGGGGGAAGGCCATGGAAACACCCATAGAAGACTCTTCTAGATGGTAAACAGGGTTTTACATGTGCAGGCATCATGTAGCACTGGTGGGTCTGTAATGGAGCCATAAACCTTCGCCTTCCGCCGGGCCTGAAGAAATGTAAGTCCAGTCAACTTGTCTGAAAGTGTCATTATTGTGGAGGAGATCTTTGAAGCTTGGCGGCTTTGAGTGCGTTGTGCTCCTGGTCAAGCCACTGTGCCGCTGCCACAGGGCGATCAAAAAAGTGCGTAGAGCCCAGAGCCGTAACCCTGAGCCGGGCCGGATATAGCATACCATATTGAACGTTAAGGTCCCGAAGGCGTCACTTAACCTCAAGAAATGTTGCACGCTTTTTCTGAAGCTCTGCTGAAAAGTCTGGAAATAGCGAAATCCTGGAGTTCTCAATCTCCATTTTGTCTGACAACCCCCGCGCTTTAGAGAGAATGATGTCCCTGTCTCTATAGTTGAGGAGTTTAAACAAGAAGGGCCTGGGGCGGTTGCCCGGAGGTAAGGGGCGAGACGGTACCCGGTGGGCGCGTTCCACGGCAAAAAGCGGTGATAAGGAGTCCTTACCAAAGGTGGCAATTAACCAGTTTTCAATAAAGTCAACCGGTTTTTACCCTCAACACGTTCCGGAATTCCAAGAGCGCGAATATTATTGCGTCTCATGCGGTTTTCCATCTCATCAAGTCGCATAGCGTGCTGTTCGGTAAGATGGCAATTATATTTCAGATCCCTTTGCATGGGGGCCAGATCATCTTCTACTGTGCTCAGCCTGCCTTCAAAGGCAGCTGTCCTCTCCCTGAGCTTTTGCATGTCATGGCGGACAAAAGTTATTTCAGCCTTAACCCCTTTGATGTCCTCTGAGAGGGCTGCAATAGATTGATTACAGGGGGTAACAGCAGCAAATATGTCCCTTAGCGTAGGCTCTCCCTCTGGTACTGGAGAGGGGATGGTCTGTGTCTCAGGCCTATCACTGTCTCTAGGTGTACTCACTGTGCGCCATGCTGCGGACAATCCATCATCATCCTCCAAGGGGACTGTGTCATCTGCCTCAGGAGAACTTCCAGGGGTAGCTTGAGGTGAGGGCTGGCCAGCCAGGGCATCTTTGTACGATTTACCACCATAGAGGAGCTTTTGTGCCGCTTCCTTGTACTGGTCTCTGGCTGCACGCCGAGCGCCGGCGCCATCTTGGCCTGGGGGGTCCGTCAGCCCCTTCCCTCCGTTATGGCGTCTGGACATCACAGCGGGGGTCCCGAGATATATCGTGGTGGTCCGGGATGATTCTCCTAGCGTGGCGGGAGGTAAGGGCTCCAAAAATAGCTTTTCAGATCAGACTGTAAGGATGTAAGCACGGATGGCCGACGGAGCTCAAGGCATGCACGTCCTCCTACATCAGCCGCTAAGCCACGCCCCCTGCCAAACGCAACTCTAACAACCAAGCCGAATCCTGTTGCATCACCGACTCAAATGAGTCAAATCTTTCGCAGACTATTCCATAGCTATAACCCAGTTCAAACTAGTCACATCGACTGTACGAATTCAGCAGTACTTATGTTTGACTTTCTCAGTCTATCCATACATGATCATACACAATTCTCTCCACCAATTTGCTCAGTGTTGCGCACGGTCATTCCTACATAATCACATTTCCTCTATAACCTTTTCTTTCGCCTTTCAACAAAGCTCCTTGCAATTGCTGCAAGCATCAATGCAATGGCTCAATACAGCCACTCATCTCCAGTAGCAACACGGCTGCTCTCCTCATTTCCTACACACTTTATAATTTAATTTATAGATACAAATAAAGCTGCTTTCTTGCAATCGCTGCAAGCATCTCTGCAATAGCTTAATACGGCCACTCATCTCTAGTAGCAACACAGCTGCTCTCCTCATTCATCCATTCATTCATTCTCACCTCATAATTCAAATAAGGCCGCCTCTTTGCAATCGCTGCAAGCATTTCAGCAAGTGGCTCAAACTGCCACTCATCGTCTCTAGTAGTAACACGGCTGCTCATCGTTTTCTCTGTCGCTTCCCCCTTTTTAGGCCAGTTAGAACACCAGTTAGTCCACCCTGCACCAGGTTTGGACAGTATCTCCCCAAAAAAAAAAAAAAAAAAAAAAACCCCATTGTCGAGGGCTTGCATCTTCACCAGGGGACCAGGGGTTTACAGTCTCACAAGAGCTTGGACCAATAAAAAAAAAAAAACTCATAGCAGAACAGTGTCGCAGGAGTAAATCCTACCCTGCCGCAGTCAGAAAACCAAGCCTTTAGGCTACTGTTTCCGCCGCCAGTGGCAGCCCTTCCAGGCACTACTTCAGTCTATCTTCTTTGCGACTACTCAGCTGCACTCCTGGGTAACCACACTGTCAACAGCAGTCGCCGAAGTCCAAGCAGAGTGACAGCCCTGGAGGTACGCCCAGCCGTGCCCCTACCAGCTCCAGTCACCACCGTCATTCCTGTACCTCCACTTACAGATACACCCAACTTCTGCACCATTGTCTTCCCTGCACACCTTGTCCTAGCAGGGCATCTAGGAGGGCATCTTGGATGACAACGACGTTAACTTAGCATCCCTCCTCATAGCAGTACACAACTTGGCCTAGAACAAGTCATATTCGCGAGGAGATGTCTCCGTCATCCTGAAGGCCAGAGACCCTTTACTTAATCGCAAGCTCACTGTCACAGAGTTTGTGCTGGCCTTGGGGACAGTCAGAGACATGCTAGGCAGAGCAACCCCAACAGGAGGGTAGTATTGGACCTGTATCTGCATGCAGCAGGTCACAAGTACGCAGGGTGCCCATCCTTTGACTATCACCGCTCATTTTCAGCCAAGGCAGCAGCCAGACTCAAGGTGATCCTTTACCTCCCACCTTTTAGTGTTTCTCTTCCAGGTAAAGACCCTGACTAAATCCTTAAATTAAGATGTGCCAGCTAAAGCAGATCTGCCCATGGGAGTCGAATTTCTCACAAATTGGAATGGCATGCCAATGTGCATTCCCTCAGCATCTCTCTCTTCATCTCAGGTAGTCATGGTCACCACCGCCTCCACAGGTCCTCACCTCAATTTTGGGCCAACTTGGGTTTATAGGGCCATGGCTGTCAGAAATCCTCTTGATTCCTGGGTTCAGTTAGTCCTCCTCTTTGTTCGACCTCTACCCCATTGTCGCAGCAGCTCAAGTCTGGTGCAACAACTGGGCAGGACAAACAGTGCCGTTTGCCACAGACAACCAAGCCACAGCCAGCATTATGAATAAAGGAGGTCCTAGTAGCCGGCCATCATGCCTTCCTGCGCAGGCTGGTGCCACTATCCCCACAGCACCAATCTAACGTCCTATGCGTCCACATCCCAGACAAACGCAATAATCTGGCCGTCGCACTACCCGTTTGCTACGGCCTTTGCTTCGTTATTTTTTGCAGGAACCTGGAACCAGGAACCTGGAACCGACCTGACCATGTCTCTTATTCCACACTGGTCGTAGCTAACCTCGGATTCAAACAACACTTTCACGACGCTACCTGCCTTATTAATCTTTCATTATCTCACAACACCCTGAAGGCCTACCGTGCAGCCTAGAGGTTCTACTGCATGTCCGGTTACTAGCCTCAAACCCCAGAGCAATACCAAGAGTTCTCCATCACATCCTGGTCTTCATATTATGCCACCACACACAGTTGTCATTTTCACACAATACCTTAGACCCCACTCAGCTGACATCCAGTATTTCATCCCCTTATGAGATCCTAACAAACCGTCTTGTTTGCCGCCCATACGGTCAAGACCATGTTGTGTGGTATTCACAGGCAATGACCCCAAATCAGTATCAAACGGCTACCCGTCACCAGCACCATATTCCGAGACGTGTCTTTCATCCTGTCACATTCCCCTTTGGCTAAATTCAGCCTGGTCGTTCAAGCAGCCATCTACATGGCTTTCTACAGCTTCTTACGCCCCAGTGAATACTGTCACCATCCCAGTTGTAAAGTGTTACGTAGACCCCACCTCACACGCCATCAGACTTACTTCATCTTGCTCCTCAGGGTGTCCAAAACACAATAGTCCGGTCCAGGGGTTGACATCAAACCTTTCCAAACTCTCAAAGCCTGGTGCCCCGTGTCCATCCTAGATCAATTTTTGGCCCATATGTTTGATCCCTCGCAGGACAGCCCATTACTACCGTTCCCGATTAGTACCCCAGGCAGCAACCAGTTTATTAGTCACGTCAGGTTCCTTTTGAGCAAATTAGGCCAGGACCTTGGTCATTTTCTTGGACATTCTTTCGCATTGGAGCAGCATCAGCAGCCTCACGAAACGGGGTCCCAGTCCACGCGATCAAAGATGGGCAGGCGGGAATCCACCTGCTTTACTCGATACATCTCCAATCCACAAGTGGAAATGTCCTGAGCCTTCAGCAACTTTGCCCCGTAGTGTCTTGTTGTACATAAATTAATAATTACCTCCCTAAACCAAGTCTTTTGTGGCCTTCTCTTGGCATATCGCCCAGCAGACCAGGGCTCACCACCCAGCTCACCAGGGCTTACCTTACAGCAGACCAAGGGCACAATTCAGGTCTATTTTATGTTGTTAGTCTTGTGACGTGTTTATGTGTTCTTTCATATCTCTTAGAGTGGAGGGCTCCGACCATAAATAAGAGGGCCAGTATGGTAGCCCGTAATTATGGGAGGAGCCCGGAGGGTATTTAATCAGACCACCCACAACGGTCTGTGTCGGTTCCAGTGCAAGGTAACCACCCACCCATTTCCCTTCTCAGAATACTTCTCTTAAAACACGTTTCTCTACAGAAACATCCATTTACTTTCTTAAGGTATGCGGCCTTCTCTTGGCATATCGCCCAGCAGACCAAGGGCACAATTCAGGTCTATTTTATGTTGTTAGTCTTGTGACGTGTTTATGTGTTCTTTCATATCTCTTAGAGCGGAGGGCTCCAAAATATATATATATATATATATATATATATATATATATATATATATATATATATATATAAAATCAAAACTTCGGATGGGTTACTGCCTTTATTTTATCCTGGTCTTTTGGCTGGAACAATGTCAGTGTAGACTCCCTGTCTTCCACCAATATTTGCTTAGATATACCGTATTTATCGGCGTATAACACGCACTTTTTCCCCCTTAAAATCGGGGGAAAGTCGTGGGTGCGTGTTATACGCCGATCCCCACTGTCTGTGAGGCTAAAAGACAGAGCGGCGCCGAAAAAGACAGAGCGGCGCCGAAAAAGACCGAGCCGTCTGCTCGGCTCCGCTCGTAGTCCCGCCTCCCATACTGGGCGAGACTGCGAGCCGAGCCAAGATGAATACATAGTAGCGTCGGCTCTGTCTTTTTCGGCAGCGCTCGCTCCAGAAACAGCAGGGAGGCGGGACTACGAGCGGAGCCGAGCAGGCGGCTCGGTCTTTTTCGGCGCCGCTCGCTCGGTCTGTCTCGGCGGCAGGATATTTAAACATGGGCAAGGCTGCAAACGGCGCTGGGCGAGCTGGAAATGACACTGGCAAGCTGCAAATGACACTCTGCAAGGCTGCAAACAGCGGTGGGCAAGCTGCAAATTACACTGATCATTCTGCAATGATGGACAAGGCTGCAGATGCACACTGATAAGGCTGCATTGACAGGCATTTAAATGTAAGTTTTTTTTCCCTTAAACTTCCCTCCTAAAACTTTTTTCCTTAAAATGCCCTCCTAAACTTGGGGTGCAAGTTATACGCCGGTGCGTGTTATACCCCGATAAATACGGTATATATTGTAAACTTTGGGGATAATAGCTCCGTGGGACCAAGTGTATAAACCGTTCAAAAGGTGAAACCAAAAGACTTTTATTTAAAATTAAATCAAAAATAAGGCTTTCTTCAGCACACAAATCAAAACGTAAATTAAAGTCCACTTATCTTCAGCACAAAAAACAAGAATTAAAGAAAACACCTACAGTTCTGTAGCCGGGTCTTCGCCCCAAAGTTTTCAGAGTCCTTATAGAAATCTTTTGCAGCCAGCAACACAGCAACACGGCTCCTCAGACAGGTGTTAATCTCCTACTCCTCACCACCACCTCTTCACTACTTCCTGTCTTATGAGCTGTCTTCTTGGAGACATTTAACCCCCTGTGTGCAGAATCCCTGTGGTCAGGGAGGGAGGCTCTTTCCCACCCAAATGTCACTTCAGAGCCCCCCAAATTCAGGGTCCCAACTATCTCTCTCTTAATATAGAGGACTGCGAGTCAGTCCTCTCCTGATGACTATACCCGGAATTTCTCACCCATTTTGGGTGACCCCCTGAAGTCTACCGGGGACTCCCTTAAAGGGACTACAACCTGAATACTGGTGCTACATAGCACCCGTCCAGGACCCAACCTTGGCGTCCTGTACATACCCCCCCCCGCCTCAACACGGAGGTGTTGGAGGCACCACTTGACATCATACAATGGACCCGGGAGAGGGCATCGGCGTTCTGATGTTGTCTCCCGAATCTGTGCTCTACCACAAAATTGAACTCCTGGAGAGAAAGGAGCCACCTTGTCACCCTGGCATTAGTGTGCTTATTTTGCCTCATCCAGGTCAGTGGGGTGTGGTTGGATACCAGGCGAAACCTTCTGCCTAGGAGGAAATACCGTAAAGAGTCCAAAGCCCACTTAAAGGCAAGACACTCCTGCTCCACCACCGCATAGTTTTTCTCCGCTGCCGTCAGCTTCCTACTTAGAAAAACTACGGGGTGCTCTTCCCCATTGATCACTTGAGACAGGACTGCTACTAACCCTTCATTTGAAGCATATGTCTGTACTATAAAATCCTTAGTAAAATCCAGAGCTACAAGCACTGGATCCTGGCACAATGCTGTCTTAAGCTTCTTGGGCATTGTCATTCCACTTTACCATAACAGACATTCTGCCTTTGGTCAGGTCAGTCAATGGTGCAGCAATGGTGGGGATAAACCTCCGGTAGTAGTGTCACAGTACCTACCCTGTCTTTTAAATGGCCCAGCATGGTCACGCCCCAAGTGGCTCTAGGTGGTATTGAACCAATGACTGTTTGTTCTTGCTCCTGTTTCTTTACCTCTGAGCCACACCTCAGTTTTATTCTGCCTGCTTTCCAGCCATGCCTAGTTTTGCATAAAGTACTGTGGGCAATTCTGTTTGTACCTGTCACTCTTGGATCAGCTGTGGCAGGTTACCTAATTAGTTGGATATAAAACCCTGTCTCACTCTGAGGGCTGGGTCAGTTCATTGTCTCTTGTCACCAAAGGTACCTGTGTTCAAAGTTACAGTGTTCCAAGACTGACCCCGGCTTCTGACCCTGGCTTGTATTTCATTTATGCTGACTTCGGGAATCCCGGACAACGGCTTTACTTCGACGATCCCTTGGCTTTTCCTGTCAAGCCCCCGTGCACAGATTCACAGCCCAGGTAGCTTATCTCTTTGTTACCGTGGGCTGTGTGTATTTGCAAGGGTGAGCGTACATCTCTGCACCATGGACTCCAACCTAGGTAAGCCCTCACATAATGAACTGACCACCATGGAGTCCACAGAGATGTACAAGATGCTCACTTCCCTTGCTCTGCAAGTCTCTAGCCTGGACCAGACCGTTGCTGAGCTGCAGCAAGAAGTCTGTTTGTTTAGAAGCACAATACACCCAACCCTGGAACCTGCATGTCCGGAACCGTTTGCTCTGACACACCTCCCTGCACGCTCTGCTGTTTTTTAATCCACACGGTTACCACATTAATTCACTGTATGATCCCATTTATCCAATATAATGTAGCTCTGTTACCACCCGCCTCTTTTGTCCCTCCCACTTATCCTTTAAATTGGCCTCCATCACACACACATTACCTAAAGCCTGATGAAGGAGCGTGCATGCTCCGAAGCGCCGCTTTGCCCAGCCCGTCTCCTGAGGACACCGACTCCTTGAACATCGGACCAAAGGCATCACAGCTACCAGCACTACCCCGACTGCTCTGACCATTCCGAGGAAATACATGGAATAGACCAAAACACCAACCATCGGTCAAAAAGTCAGATGCCTGAAACCTTGCCTTACAGCCCTGCGAGTCGCCCCCATGGACATACGGATGAAACATTACATCCCTGATGTGCCTGTACACCACTTATTTAATGTGAGTGTTTTTTAACCATTTTTAATAAATTTGAGCAACTTTATTGCTGCACTTAGAGGGCGCTGTCTCTTTCTCTATTCCATTGTTTCCTAGAGCTACTTCTTGCTTTCAGACTGGCAGCCCTTTAGGGTACAGCCTGTACTGCTGATCCCCCTCACGGACCACCTTGATGATCTACAAAGACCCTGAACTTCTCATCGAGGATACTGGTGTGTGGATATACCCAAAACTCACACAAAAATCAATATACTTTGGCTATATAAAGACGACCAATCTTTTATACTAACATTTTGTGATCATATTACAATATATTTTTGGGATCCCCAGCGAGCGCCATATTACCCTCCTCTGCTGTGCTACCGTTTGTTTTGATGCCTGAGAAGTTTGATGGTAATCGTGCATCCTTCTTTTGCTTTAAGATGGATTGTGAGCTGTTGTTTGCCCTTAAGCCTAGGACCTATGCCACCAACTTTATTAAGATTCGTGCTTCCATCAACCTGCTCACTGGACAATGCAAAACATGGGCTCATCAGCTTTTACAGGAGAGGAGTCCAGTCTTGGATAGCTGGGAGGCATTCATGTTTGCTCTGGACTTTTACATTCCTGTTTCTAAGAAAACCAGAGTTCCCAAGTCTGCTCTTTGCTCACGAGGCCTGCAGGCATTCAGGGACAGGAGTACCCGGTACAGATATGACTCCATGCCATCACAGTATGTTCCAAGCCATGAAGATGTAGTCTTTACCCCACAAAGCCTAGACGCTCCTAAGGTCACACGCACACCTTCCCTGGGAGACGTGGAACCCTTGAAGATCGGGGCCATCCGGCCCAAGCTATCTCAAGGTGAAAGAGAGCGGAGGAGAGACTGTGGTCTTTGTTTTTACTGTGGGGGGAGAGGGCATCTTATCTCTCTCAGTCCAATTCGCTCACCTCGGCCAAAGGTACTCCAAGTGGGTACTTCTAGGATCCTTCTAGCTGCCCCTGAATCTCTGCCTGCTATCCAGCTTGAAGTTCCGGTGCCGGTGTCCCCAATTGCAGTTCCGGTGCCGGTGTCCCCAATTGCAGTTCCGGTGCCGGTGTCCCCGCTTGAAGTTCCTGTGGCGATGTCCCCGCTTGAAGTTCCTGTGCCGGTGTCCCCGCTACCTCCTGACTGTACGTATGCCTCAAATGGCACCATAGTCCGTAAGCAGGACCTGAAGACTTTCAAAAGAGCCTTGCGAGCGACGAAAGTCTCCACAGCTGGAACTTCTAAAACAAAGAAAGCCCAAAGGAAATAGACTGTTCCATGCTCTGAGGGCATTCCTAAGGGGAGGGAACTGTCAGTCTCTACTGTGTCTTTTAGATGGCCCGGCGTGGTTGCGCTCCAAGTGGCTCTAGGTGGTATTGAAATAATGACTGTTTGTTCTTGCTCCTGTTTCTTTACCTCTTAGCCACACCTCAGTTCTATTCTGCCTGCTTTCCAGCCATGCCTAGTTTTGCATAAAGTACTGTGGGCAATTCTGTTTGTACCTGTCACTCTTGGATCAGCTGTGGCAGGTTACCTAATTAGCTGGGTATAAAACCCTGTCTCACTCTGAGGGCTGGGTCAGTTCATTGTCTCTTGTCACCAAAGGTACCTGTGTTCAAAGTTACAGTGCTCCAAGACTGACCCTGGCTTCTGACCCTGGCTTCTGACCCTGGCTTGTATTTCGTTTATGCTGACTTCTGGAATCCCGGACAACGGCTTTACTTCGACGATCCCTTGGCTTTTCCTGTCAAGCCCCCGTGCACAGATTCACAGCCCAGGTAGCTTATCTCTTTGTTACCGTGGGCTGTGTGTATTTGCAAGGGTGAGTGTATATCTCTGCACCATGGACTCCAACCTAGGTAAGCCCTCACAAGTAGCCAACTATGCCCAAAAACACTCTGACCTGCTTCTTGGTTAGGGGACGGGGCCAGTCCTGTATGGCTTTTACTTTACTCATTTGGGGCTTCACCAGCTCTCTACCCACAATGTACCCTTGGTACTTGGCTTCCTCCACCCCAATTGTACATTTTTCCGGATTGATGGTGAATCCTGCTCTTCTCAAGGAGTCTACGACTGCCTGA
The DNA here is from genome assembly GCF_037356315.1 of Lithobates pipiens. Classification (NCBI taxonomy): domain Eukaryota; kingdom Metazoa; phylum Chordata; class Amphibia; order Anura; family Ranidae; genus Lithobates; species Lithobates pipiens. The sequence goes on along the minus strand of NW_027507686.1, from coordinate 81,225,249 downwards.
ACTCGGGGAAGATGGGACTCCCAAACAATGCTGAAGATGACTATGTCATCCAAATAAACAGAAGCTTATCATTGATGTGGACACAAAGTTTTGTCCATGGTCCTTTGGAACGTAGTGGGGGCAGAGTGTAAACCAAATGGCATTCTTTTGTATTGGAAGTGGCCTAAGAAGAGGCCGTTTTCTCCCTAGCTTCCTTGATCAGGGGAATCTGCCAGTACCCTTTCGTGAGGTCCAGCGTGGTAATATACCTGGCAGGACCCAACCTCTCAATTAGCTCATCTACCCGTGGCATGGGATAAGCATCAAACTTGGAGATTTCATTAAGTTTTCTAAAGTTGTTGCAGAAGCGGAGAGTGCCGTTGGGTTTGGTTACCAACACGATTGGACTCGACCACTCGCTTTGCGACTCCTCAATGACATCAAGCTTGAGCATTCTTTTGACCTCTTCAGACACTGCCACTCTATGAGCTTCTGGGATACGGTAAGGCTTTAAACTAATTTTTACATTGGGTTCAGTTACAATGTCATGCTCGATGACATTGGTGAGACCCAGCAACCCTGAAAACATGTCCCTGTTTCGTTGAAGGAACTCTGTTGCTTGCTGGGTTTGGGGCCTAGTTAAGGTAGCAGCCACCTGCACCAGGTCGATCCCTGCATGGTCTCCTGACTGTACCGCTACCACCGCGGATACCTGTTCTCTGTCTCTCCAGGGTTTCAACAAATTTAAGTGATAGATCTGGTATGGTTTTCTTTTCCCTGGCTGGTGTACCTTGTAGTTTACCTCCCCCACTTTTTCTACTACCTCAAACGGACCTTGCCACTTGGCCAAGAACTTGCTCTCCACTGTGGGTATTAGGACAGCCATCCGGTCTCCTACTTGAAACTGTCTGATTTTTGCCGATCGGTTATACACCCTTCTTTGGGCATCCTGAGCCTTCTGCATGTGCTCCCTCACCAGCGGCATCACCTTAGCCACCCTCTCTCTCATTTGAGAGATATGCTCTACCACGGTTTTGTACGGTGAGGACTCACTTTCCCACGTTTCCTTTACCAGATTGAGCAACCCCCGGCGGCTTCGCCCATACACTAGCTCAAATAGTGAGAAGCCAGTGGACGCTTGTGGAACCTCCTAGATGGCAAACAAGAGGGCAATCCTCCTAGATTGGCAATCCCAATCCTTCCCATCTTTCTGGACCACTCTTTTTAGCATGGACTTTACAGTTTTATTAAACCTCTCGACGATCAGTCTGCGGGTGATAGACGGACGTCCGCAACTGTTTAATCTGAAATAGTTTGCACAAGTCTGCCATCACCTTTGACATAAAAGGGGTGCTCTGGTGCGTTAGTATCTCTTTGGGAAATCCAATTCGTGAAAACATTTGAAATAATTCCCGGGCAATGGCCTTAGAGGAAGTTTTCCTCAAAGGAACTGCTTCTGGATATTTGGTTGCATAGTCTAGGATGATTAATATATATTGGTGCCCCCTTGCTGCCTTTCCAGGGGTCCCATGAGATCCATAGCGATCCACTCGAATGAAACCTCAATAATCAGCAAGGGTACCAGAGGGCATCTATAGTGGGGCACTGGGGCAGTTAACTGGCAAATGGGACAAGATGCACAATATCTTAACCTCAGCCTTCATCCCTGGCCAGTAAAACTGGTCGGTTATCCTGGTCTCTGTTTTCTCTGCCCCCAAGTGTCCTCCCAGTGCATCGTTGTGGGCTAGATCAAGTAGCATCCGCCTATATGGTTGGGGAACCAGTAACTGCTCTATAGTTTCCCCACGGCTTTCAGCCACTCGATAAAGCAAGTCCCCCTTCAACGCAAAAAAACCTCTGATCTGGTCCTGGCACTTGTGAAACCCCATCCACAACAGAAACCTGCTCTCGGGCATTGATCAAGGTAGGATCCCGCAACTGGGCGGTGCCAAATGCACCCCTGGGTACATCCAGGTCTAGGTGCACTGGCCTTGAGGATGTTTCCCCTTCACCCTGATCAACCGGGAACTGCAACGGGGAGAGCTCCTTGTCATCCTCCCCCAGCATAACCTGCAACGGGAAGACTTCCCCCTCTCAGAGATTAACTCGGTTTTGAAACCTGAAACAGAATCATCCTTCAACTTAACATTCTCTGCAATATCATTATCAGTAACCGGTATCTCCATATCAGTGGGGTGTGTCACTGAGGTATGGCCATAGGACACAGTCTCTGAAACCAAGGGGTACTCCTTGGTGTCCCCATGGATGCACACTACGCATAGGGTTTTTCTTACAGGGCCAAGTCTCCCAACCACCCTGGCATGTGCAAGTGTTACCATGCTACCAGAGTCCAGTAGCGCCCTGGCAGGAAGGTGGTTTACCCACACTTCACACTCAAACCATCCTGCAATTTGATCCAGATGAGTGGCACAGACTCTTTGCACATAGAAGGAGCTTCTCCAACCACTCCTGCAGTCCAAAGGCTGCTCCTGAAGTGGGCATTGCGCCCGGGTATGTCCCCAGGACCAACATCGCCAACACTGTAGGTCTCCCATTCTTGGGACAGGAACCACCCTTCGAGGTTCTGCAGCAGATGATGCAATTTTGTGGGTCCCAACGTCTGGCAGGGCTTCTCTCCTAGGTGCTATGGCTAGTCTGGTTGCCCTTGGTGTTTGTACCCGACGCTTGGCAGGCCCAAGCAGGTCCTCCACCACAGTGTACCTTTCAACCAACTCAACCAGTGGTTGCAGGGTCTCCATGGCTTACCCAGCACTGTAGGTCATCTGGCAGGGACCGCAGGTACCAGTCCATCACTACTCATTCCACCATCTGTGGGTCTGACAGTTTTTCTGGCTGCAGACATTTTTTTTTAACCAGCTGTACCAGTTCATGCATTTGGGACCTGGGTGGTCGGTCAGGTTTGTACCACCAGCGATGCACCTTCTGAGCCCGGACGGCTGTGGTCACTCCTAGGCGGGCCAGGATCTCTGCCTTCAGATGCTCATAGTCGCTGATGCGTTCCGTTGAGAGGTCAAAATAGGCCTTTTGCAGGTCACCGGGGAGGAAAGGGGAGATAATGCCGGCCCATTGGTCACGGGGGCCACCCAATTCTCTCCGCTATCCTCTCAAAGGTGGTGAGAAAGGCCTCTACATCATCATTGGGTGTCAGTTTTTGTAAAAAAGGCTGGCCCTCACAGACACCTGGTTGCCAGCGGCGACAACCGCTTGTTCTTGTCCCTGAGCCAGCTGCTGTACTGCCTCCTGCAAGGCAGCCACCTGTGCTTGAGTGGACTCCTGCTGAGCAGTAAACTGGGCGGCTAGCAGCCGTGTGCTTTCCTGCTGTGCAGCTATGGCCTGTGCCAGGGCCTGCTGCTACTGAGCCATCGCTTCCTCATGGCGATGGTTTGTGTCTGCTGAAGCTTGCTGCTGGGTCACGGTGGCTTGTGCCAAAGCCCTGATGACCTCCTCCATGTCTTTACCTGCTGCTTGCAGCATCTGAGCTGACTTGACCCAAGACATGCCATTTGTACACAGTCTCTTTTAAATGTCAGTTTTTGTTTTTTAAACGTTTTTTGCGGCTGCAACTGCACTTTTGCCAGCATCCAAGACACCAGTTGTAAACTTTGGGGATAATAGCTCCGCAGGACCAAGTGTATAAACCGTTCAAAGGTGAAACAAAAAAGACTTATTTATAATTAAATCAAATATAAGGCTTTCTTCAGCACACAAATCAAAATGTAAATTAAAATCCGCTTATATTCAGCACAAAAAACAAGAATTAAAGAAAACGCCTACAGTTCTGTAGCCGGGTCTTCGCCCCAAAGTTTTCAGGGTCCTTATAGAAATCTTTTGCAGCCTCCAAAACAGCAAGACAGCAAGACAGCAACACAAATAAAATCAATAATGATCTTGCGCAAGTAAAATGTGTAATAATAAATATATAAAGTGCTACGTGTTATTAAAAATAAATAAATAATAAATATTCAGAAAGCAGGCACCAAAGATAAGTCCATATAATAAGTCTCTAAATGTTTTTCAACGGCACCAGAAGTATTCAAATGGATTCACATCAGAGAAACAGCAGGTGAAAAGAATTAATATAGCACGGAAAGATATGGGCTCTCAGAACTCTCATCTCCACTCCTTGATAAAATAGCACATCAAGTAAAGTAAATAGCCTCCGTTGTCTCCTTTACCACCAGGGGGTCTTCAATTGTAAATAACTCGAAAATTATGGACATCCACACTGGGCCACCAGGGGGCCATTCGTCCCTGTATTAACTATATTGTGAACCAGGCAGCGACCTCCACGAATATATGCCACTCAATGAAAGTATATAGGGAGAAGGAAAAGGCTCCAATAGTGTAGTAGTGCAGCACATAAGGAAAATGGTGTCCTGGTGTCTTCCGCCAGTCTTACGTCACAGCCACTCCCTACGTGTTACGTCAATCACATGACTTCATCAGGGGACCGTGATTGGCCGCCATCACACTCCTTAAATATACCATAACAGGAAGTGCCCTCGCGGCCATCTTAGTTATGGTTAATCAGGAAAATGTATGAAAACCGGAAGTCTTAATTCCGCCATCTTGGATGTGGTAATTTCAGCATTATAAAGCAAAAAGACATATGGGCAACAGATAATTGTAAATATACCAATACGATGGCTTCAATGTTGGCAAATATAATAAAAATAGATCATAAAACGAAGATATATTTCTTATAAAAACGTCATAATGAAGAAGAAAAAAGGAGGTATGTATTAAATTACAGAAAATTCATAAAAATGTGTATACCTCGACTAGTAGACAAAACAAATGATATTAAAAAATCTATTTAATATAAACATGGCAACTTTAGTTATAATAGCAATGAAAAATAAACCTTTAATTTATAAAAAATTTATGCATATGACAAAAAACCCCCCCAAAAAAGCATACTAAAAATCGCATACCAAAAAATAGAGTCGCATACCGGAAATGAAGTATGACATCCATAATGTGTGAATATAATATACAAATACCATATTACATAGACCAATCACCAAAATATTAAAATATCATGAAAAAATTAATAAAAATATTAAAAATTACTCAAAAAACTATTTAAGTCAAATTCAACATTAAGGCCTTCAGGGGTGAAAGTTCTCATAATGTATATCCACCTGGATTCTTTTTGGCTTATAGTTCTAATCTTGTGACTGTCTCTCCATGATGGATTATATCTTTCAATACCCCAAAATTGCAAGTGAGAGGGGTCCCTGTTATGAACTAAATCAAAATGTTTAGAGACACTATCTTTTGGAAACTGTTAACGATATTCTGTATATGTTCCTTTATTCTCACTTTTCTCACTTTCAAAGCCCTCTTGGTTCTTCCTATATATTGCAGGTTGCAACTGCATTGCAAACAGTACACAACACCTTCAGTATGACACCCAATAAAATCACGAATAGTGTATATGTGTCCCGTAGTGGTAGCTGAAAACTCTAATCTCTTACTCTGAAATTTTTTAGAGTGCCGACAGGCAAAGCAATTCCTGCGAGGGAAAAAGTCTTTCCCCGTGAAAAAAGTGTAACCCTCTTAGGTGGTGGTTCTACTACTGATTTGGCAATAATATCCCTTAGAGTAGGGGCCCTTTTATAAATATTAGGTTTCTCAGGCAAAATGCTTCCCAGATCTCTATAATTTTTAAGAATATGCCAATGGCGTTGAATAAGTCTGGATACTTCTTTATGTTGAACATTGTAATCTAGTATCAAGCAAGGAACCTCATTATCACATCTTCTCTTATTTGTCTTATCTTGAAGCATAATCTTCCTATCCAACTGCTTGACTTGTTCAATCCCTAATTAGGGTATCCTTATAGCCTTTTTCTTTGAATCTTCCAGAACCTTGCATAAGATAATCATCGTCTTTGGTGCAGTTTCTTCTTATCCTTACTAATTGCCCTTTAGGTATATTATATAGCCAGGGTTTAAAATGGCAACTATTTATAGATAGATAGCTGTTAGTGTCCACACTTTTGAAGTGGGTTTTCGTAATTATTTTATTGCTCTCTAAAGAGATATTTAGATCCAAGAAGTCCACCGATTTTTCCATCCACTTTCCACTCTAAGTAGATGTTCTTTTCATTATTATTTAGATCACTTAAATACTTCTCCAACAAATCCAAACTACCATTCCAAACAATAATAAGATCATCAATGTATCTTTTATATAATGTCAATTCAGCAGGCATATTTTTATACACGGTCTCCTCCTGCCAGTGGGCCATAAATGCATTAGCAACACTAGGGGCAAATTTAGCGCCCATTGCTATAACAATAGCTTGCCTGTAGTATGTCTCGTTGTGCCAAAAATAGTTATGTTTCAGACAGAAGTCGAGACATTTAGTCAGAAACTTCCTCTGTTTGCACTCCAATATAGTATGTATGCTTAGGAGACATTTAATTGCCGCACATGCTTCATGATGTCCTACAATAGTGTATAGAGATGACACATCTGCCGTAGCTAGAATGGTTCTCCCTTCCAAAACAGAAACAGTATCCAATGGTTGTAGTACGTGTTTTGTATCTTTCAGATATGCCTTCGTTTTTTGTATTGCTGGTTGGATAAAAAAAATCTAAATATTCCACCTTGACCAAGGGGACAAGGTGCTTTGGGGGGCTACCCCAAAGCATTCTCCCCATGTTGAGGGCATCTAGCCTGGTATGATTGGGGGGGCGCTCTCTCGCCCCCCCTTTCCTGCGGCCTGCCAGGAAAAGGGTCTGGTATGGATTTTATTTTTAATTTTGGCGCGGGGTTCCCCTTAAAATCCATACCGGACCTGAAGGGCTTGGTATGGAATTTGGGGGGACCCCACACACAAATTCTGGTTTGGGTTCCCCTTAAAGCGGAGCTCCACCCTAAAGTGGAACTTCCGCTCATTGGAACCCTCCCCCCCTCCAGCGCCACAATTGGCACCTTTCAGGGGGAGGGGGGTGCAGATACCTGTACAGTACAGGTATTTGCACCCACTTCCGGCATAGATATCCGCAGAATCTGCGGATATTTACGCCACTTCATGCGGGTCCCCCGCTATCTGCTGGGAAACACACGGATCCCAGAGACAGCGGGGACCATCCTTATTGCGCAGCGCGACTCACGCATGCGCAGTAGGGAACCGGGAAGTGAAGCCACAAGGCTCCACTTCCTGATTCCCATACCCAAGATAGCGGCGGCAGCACCCGAGAGACGATCGAGAGATCTGCTTCGGGTGCCGACATCGCGGGCGCGCTGGGTGGGTAAGTGTCCTTATTTTAAAAGTCAGCAGCTGCAGTATTTATAGCTGCTGACTTTAAAAAAAAAAAAAAACGGCGGAACTCCCGCTTTAATATTCATACCAGACCCAAAGGGCCTGGTAATGGACTGTGGTGGAATCCAATGACGTTTTTTTTTTCAATTACTTTTATGTGTATTGCCGGAACCGACAATTCATTATAGCCGCAAGTACTTTTAAATAACGTTTTTTCCTTTAGAAATGTAATTTTGTGCAGGGACTGTTGTAAACACGGGAAACATGCGCCACTTTACAGGAATACTATAGACATTCCCCAGGTACAAAATTTTAAGGAACATTTCACTTTTATTGTTTCACTTTAAGCATTATTAAAATCACTGCTCCCGAAAAAACGGCTGTTTTTAAAACTTATCTTTGCATTGATACATGTCCCCTGGGGCAGGACCCAGGTCACCAAATACTTTTTATGACAATACAACACATATACTGTAAGCCTTTTAAATTAGCACTTTTGATTTCTCCCATAGACTTTTAAAGGGTGTTCCGCGGCTTTCAAATTTGCCGCAAGCACCCCAAATTGTTCGCTATTTGGTGAACAGGCGAACACCCGATGTTCGAGTCGAACTTACGTTCGACTCGAACATCGGCCTGAACCCTAGTTATAGCATATAGCATATAAATATATGATTTAGCTTGATTAAAACAGCACCTTTTCAACAGCAGCAGATTCTCATTCTCCCTCTTAACTGTGTGCTAAAAATATGGGATTGTGGGTAAATCTTATACCCATAAACCTATTTTTTTTTACTTTTTTTACCTTGTAGATAGGAGGGCTGGGCTGGAAGGGAGCATTTTAGACACACGCCCCCTTCTATGAACCTATGAGCATTTTTATTGGACAGCTTGGGCCAATAGTACTTTACCATTGGTCCAAGAATCCAAGCTGACCATTGAGCTCAGTGCTTCTGAGGAGAGGCACTGTGAGCTCATCCTCTCAGTCTGCTGCAAAGTGTGCCAGCTTGTATTTAAACTGTGTAGCTACTACTATGTAGCTTCTGACAGGCTAGGTAAGGAGACCCATATGTCTGGAACCATAGGTCTCTGTGACCCCAGATCGCCGAGCTTACGACCCTCGAAGCTCGATTGTTTGTTTTTTTTAATGTTCATGGCATAGCTCTGCCTCACCTCCCTCACCTGACTGCATGTTCCCCTGTAGGGATGAGCTTGGTGTTTGAGTCGAACGCATGTTCGACTTGAACGCCGGCCGTTTGCCCATTTGGCGAATACCGAACGTTATGGGCTGTTCGCGCCAAATTCGTGTGGCGCTCACAGCCCACAATGCACTGCGCCATCGCAGTGCATTGCTGGCTCATGATTGGCCAAGCATGCACTGTGACCCCGAATGCTTGGACAATCACAGCGCCGGCAGCGAGTGGCCAATTATACCTCAGGGGGTTTAGTACATGCCCCACACTATATAAGGCCGCCAGCGTGACGGCTTTGTGTAGTGTGTTCTGGCGTGCAGGGTAAGAGCAAGATAGGCAGAGTGTCAGGTCACCTGAGACCAGGTGACAGATGCACTCCGTAGGAGTTGGAAGTGCACCGCTAGGTAGTGGACCTTAGGACTGACTGCTGCGGATTGTACCCAGGGAGATTCAGGATACAGGTCTACAGGATCACTAACACAGATCCCAATGGGAGCTGGAGCATAGATTCCTCAGGGTGCAGAGTCTATGAGCCAGCGGGTGTTTGCCAGAGCCTCCAGTGGTGAGGATGGACTTCACTGCAGTCTGGCTCCAGGTCACGGCCCCTAGGGTCTCACAGCTCACACTCACAGTAGACTACAGGAGAAGGAAGCAGCAGGCTGGAACGACAAGGATAGTAAGGGGATACGGCAGAGGTCAGCGCAACTAGCAGACAGGAACAACAGAGTACACGCCAAAGGTTCAGGGTCACAGGCAGACAGGGATGGTCAGGGACATGCAAAAGGTCAAGGTCACAAGCAGACAGGAATCGTTGAGAACACGCCAAGGTCGGTAACCGAGACAAATGTAGAGCACACGGCAAGCAGGAAACAGGAATCCAAACACACAATGAATACACAATGGTTGATCAGCCCTGCTGGCTTGCAGTGCACAGGTTAATATAGGGTTCCCTGATAGGGCCTGGGTGGAGCCATGCTTAGAGGAGAGGTTATAAAAACCACCAGGTAGAAGTGGCTGGCCTCTTAGTCAGAACACATGAGGGGAGGTAAGCAAACAGAGAAAGAACACTGCATAACCATGACACAGGGACAGTGTGTTCTTTTCTCAGGCATCTGCAGGAGTTAAAGTGGGTGTTGTGTGCCTCCAGCACAGTATACACCTGTATCTGCCCTTTATTGCTGGTGTTCTCTAATATAGGCATCTGCAGGAGTTAGTGGGTGTTGTGTGCCTCCAGCACAGTATACACACCTATCTCTACCCTTTAGTGCTGGTGTTCTCTAATCCAGGCATCTGCAGGAGTTAGTGGGTGCTGTGTGCCTCCATCACAGTATACACCTGTATCTACCCTTTATTGCTGGTGTTCTCTAATCCAGGCATCTGCAGGAGTTAGTGGGTGCTGTGTGCCTCCATCACAGTATACACCTGTATCTACCCTTTATTGCTGGTGTTCTCTAATACAGGCATCTGCAGGAGTTAGTGGGTGCTGTGTGCCTCCAACACAGTATACACCTGTATCTACTCTTTATTGTTGGTGTTCCCTAATACAGGAATCTGCAGAAGTTAAAGTGGGTGTTGTATCCCTCCAGCACAGTATACACCTGTATCTACCCTTTATTGCTGGTGTTCTCTAATACAGGCATCTGCAGTAGTTAAAGTGGGTGTTGTGTGCCTCCAGCACAGTATACACCTGTATCTACCCTTTATTGCTGGTGTTCTCTAATACCGGCATCTGCAGGAGTTAGTGGGTGTTGTGTGCCTCCAGCACGGTATACACCTGTATCTACCCTTTAGCGCTGGTGTTCTGTAATACAGGCTTCTGCAGGAGTTAGTGGGTGTTGTGTGCCTCCAGCACAGTATACACACCTGTATCTACCCTTTATTGCTGGTGTTCTCTAATACAGGCATCTGCAGGAGTTAGTGGGTGTTGTGTGCCTCCAGCAGAGTATACACCTGTATCTACCCTTTATTGCTGGTGTTCTCTAATACAGGCATCTGCAGCATTTACAGTGGGTGTTGTGTGCCTCCAGCACACTATACACTACCCAATTGCTGGTTTTCCCATCTCCCTGCAGGCCATTACTATGTCTGGAAGGCCAACAAGGAGAGGCAGACAGTCACGAGCCAACAAAAGAGGGCAAGCAGGCTCTTTGTCTAGAGACAACAGTGCTGGTCGTGGACATTGGACGCACTTGTCCTTATTTTCGGCAGCTGGACGTGTTGAGCCGCATCATGCCGAAGACTTGGTAGAATGGATGACCAAACCCTCCTCATCCTCTCTCACCCAGGCTCAGGGTACTAGCAAAGCAGCTGCCAACGCCTCCTCTTCCCTCGTCTCAATGTCATCAGTCACTCCTTCCCTAAACCCACCATGTCCTCCTGAGGAGTCCCCTGAACTGTTTGAGCAAAGTGTTGGGTACATGCTCCAGGAGGATGCCCAGTGTTTTGAAGGCTCTGATGATGATACCCAGCTAGAGGAAGGCAGTAGCGTGAGTGCAGAGAGAGGGGATACTCAAGAAGGACAGCAATCTGGCAGTCATGTTCCACCAGCTGCAGCATACTGACAGGTTTGCTCCAGGGATGAAGAGGGAGGGGATGATGAGGTCACTGACTCCACGTGGGTGCCTGATAGGAGAGAGGAGGAGGAGGCACATCTCAAACGAGGCAGGATGTCCTCTGGGGGCCAACTTAGGGGCAGCACACCGACTGAATCACACCGCAGAGCTCCGCCTGTGCAGGGCGCTGCCTCTGCGCATTATTCCAAAAGTTCTTTGGCGTGGGCCTTTTTTGATACTAGTGCATCAGATCGCACCACTGCTATTTGCAACATATGTCTCAAGCGTATCTCGCATGGCCAAAACATCAGCCACTTGGGCGCCACATGCTTGACCAGACATATGTTGACCTGCCATGTAGCTCGTTGGCAAGCGTACCTTAAAGACCCACACCAAAGAACCAAGCGGACCTCCCCTTGCTCCTCATCAGCTGGGATCTCCAACCCCACTAGACCTTCAGTCCTCTCTGAAACCTGCACTGAAAGGAATGAAGGTGTAGAATTAGGTGTGTCACAGCCAAGTACTTGCGGGCACTCTGCTAGCAGTACACCCACGTCCGATTGTAGCAGGCATATTTCCCTGCCCCAGCTGCTGGACCGTAGAAAGAAGTTCACTCCTAGCCATCCACATGCCCAGCAGTTGAATGCTAGCTTGGCTAAATTGCTAGAGCTTCAACTGCTGCCTTTTCAGTTGGTAGACTCGGCCCCCTTCCGTGAGTTTTTGCAATGTGCAGTTCCTCAGTGGCAGGTCCCCAAACGCCACTTTTTCTCACAGATGGCGATTCCGGCTCTCTACCGGCATGTGGAAGGCAATGTCTATGCCTCGCTGGACAGGGCAGTCAGCAGTAAGGTGCATATTACCACTGACTCATGGTCCAGCAGGCATGGACAGGGATGTTACCTATCTTTCACGGCCCATTGGGCCACTCTTCTGGCAGCTGGGAAGGATGCAGGACAAGGTGCAGTAGTGTTGGAGGTTGTTCCGCCACCACGCCTCCAAAATGCTACTATTGGTTGTGACACACCTCTCTCCTCCACCCCCTCCTCTTCTTCTTCCTCCATGGCCTCTTCCAGTGCTCTGTCCTCAGAACCAGCGGTGCTCCGTAGGCGTTCAAGGGGCTACGCAAGTACGCAGGCAAAAAGATGCCATGCCATGCTTGCGTTAGTTTGTTTGGGGGACAGGAGCCACACTGGGGCAGATATTTTGTCAGCTCTGTAGGGGCAGGCCAAGAGGTGGTTGACACCACGCCATCTTAAGCCAGGAATGGTGGTTTGCGACAATGGCACCAACCTCCTCTCCGCCCTCTGACAGGGACAACTGACCCATGTGCCCTGTGTGGCTCACGTCCTTAACCGGGTGGTGCAGCGGTTCTTGGGCAGGTACCCAGACTTACAGGATGCCCTGAGGCAGGCCAGGAAAGTCTGTGTGCATTTCCGCTGATCATTTAATGTCAGTGCTCGGCTGGCTGAGCTCCAAAAGGAGTTGAACCTGCCCAAGAACCGCCTTATATGTGACATGCCCACCAGGTGGAACTCAACGTTGGCCATGCTGCAGTGGCTGCACACGCAGCAGAGGGCCATCAATGAGTACCTGTGCGACTACGGCACCAGGACAGGGTCAGGGGAGCTCGGTTTTTTCTCACCACGCCAGTGGGGCATGATCAGGGATACATGCACTGTCCTGTCACCATTTGAGGAGGCCACAAGGATGGTGAGCAGTGACAGTGCATGCATCAGTGACACTGTACCTCTTTTCCACCTCTTGGAGCATACGCTGCATGGAATAATGGACAGGGCACTTGAGGCAGAACAGAGGCAGGAAGAGGAGGACTTCCTTGCCTCTCAAGGCCCCCTTTATCCAGACAGTGTTCTTGCTGTCCCACCCATCACACAGAAAGAGGAGGAGGAGGAGGAGGAGGTTTGTGTCAGCATGGAGGTGGAGCCTGGCACTCAGCATCAGCAGCAGCAGTAGCAGCACCTGCAGTCTTTTAGGGATGATTTACAGTCCCAAGAAACATGTGGACTTGTACGTGGCTGGGAGGAGGTGGCTGTGGATCATGTTGTCCTTAGTGACCCAGAGGACTCCGGACTGAATGCCTCAGCTAACCTACGCTGCATGGCCTCCCTGATCTTACAAAGCCTGTGGAAGGATCCTCGTATTCTTCGGATCAAGGAGAGGGACCATAACTGGCTGGCCACTCTCCTTGATCCACGGTAGAAGGGTAAGGTTGCGGACCTTATCTTGCCATCTCAGAGAGAGCAGAGGATGAGACATCTCCGGGAGGCCTTGCAGAAAGTTCTGTGCAACGCGTTCCCAGAGACTGGGAGGTTACAAACTCCTGGTCCTGGACAACGTGTTGCTGAGGCTTCGGTCAGTCACAGAAGGAGCAGTGGAGAAGGTGGCCATCTGACCGATGCGTTCAGACAATTTTTTAGTCCGCAGCCCCAAGGTATGATCGGTTCCAGCTACTATCGCCAGCGTCTGATTTACATGGTGCACAGTATGCAATTGAGCTACTGGCCTGTCCACTTCCAGCGTTCTTTCTGAACGTACCTTCAGTGCTGCTGGAGGCTTTGTAACCGATCACAGGGTGCGCCTGTCCACCGATTTGGTCGAGCGGCTGACCTTCATAAAGATAAATCAGTCTTGGATCACCACCAGCTACCAAGCACCTGAAGCTGATGTAACCGAATAATTTTTTTTTAAATGTCACATCCCTTCAAGACTGCCTATGCTGATGCTGAGTGACTGTCCTGTTATGTTGACTAACTATCCTCTTCCTCCTCAATGATCCTGCTGATAGATTGGAAGAACATTTTTGGTTCTTGGTGATGCCACCAGCCCAATTTTTTCAGCCCCTGTTTAACAGGGGCATGTAATACAATTTTTGATGCAATGCTTTGCAGCAGAGCTCATTCCTGCACTCCAACTAGAGTATATGGGAGAGGTTGCAGTGTCGTGGCACCAGCACAAGTGCCTAAGGCCCAATTTCTCAACCCCTGTTTAACAGGGGCATGTAATACAATTTTTGATGCAATGTTCTGCAGCAGGGCTCATTCCTGCACTCCAACTAGAGTATATGGGAGAGGTTACAGTGTCGTGGCACCAGTGCCTAAGGCCCAATTATTCAGCCCCTGTTTAACAGGGGCATGCAATTACAATTTTGATGCAATGCTTTGCAGCAGGGCTCATTCCTGCACTCCAACTAGAGTATCTGGGAGAGGTTGCAGTGTCGTGGCACCAGCAAGCAGTGCCTAAGGCCCAATTTTTCAGACCCTGCTTAACAGGGGCATGTAATTACAATTCTTGATATAATATTTCACAGCAGGGCCCGTTCTTGCTCCCCCCGAGAGTAACTGTGAGGACTTATAGTGTTATGGCACCAGCACCACCACCACACGAAAGGCCCAATTTTTCTACCACTGTTCAACAACATGTAATTACAATTCAATTACAATACAATGGAAGGAGGCAACAGGAAGTGAGATGAAAAAAGACGGACAACCGAAAAAATTATACAGGGGTGATAACCCTTCCCTATGTTTTCCAAAAAGCTTAAAAATAGATTTTTTGACTGGAGCTACACTTTAAATATGTACCAGTTCAAAATTACAAACAGATTCTACTTAACACAACAAACCTACACAGTCCCTGTCTTGTCTATGTATATAGGGCCTGGGGGCCCCACGGCTTTCCTTTTTTCAATTTGGGTACGGGGTTCCCCTTAATATCTGTACAAGACCCAAAGGGGCTGGTAATGTGCAGGGGGGGGCTACCCAAGCCATTTCTCTCAATGATTTTCATCCGTATTGCCGGAACCAGATATTACATTAAAACCACAAGCAGTTTTAAATTACCTTTTTTCCGTTAAATGTAATTTTGTGCAGGGACTGTTCTAAACACGGCAAACACGTGGCACTTGACAGGCATACTATAGACACCCCCCCAGGCACGATATTTAAAGGAATAATTCACTTTTTTTCACTTTAATTGTCATTAAAATCAGTGCTCTCGAAAAAACTTCAGTTTTAAAAAAAAAAATTGGCATTGACCCATGTCCCCTGGGGCAGGAGCTGGGTCCCCAAACCTTTTTTTAGGGCAATATGTTGCATATTAGCCATTAAAATTAGCACTTTTTATTTTGAATGTTCGAGTCCCATAGACTTCAATGGGGTTCTAAAATTCGCACAAATTTTCAGTCCGTTCGAAAGTTCTGATGCGAACAAACCTGGGGGTGTTTGGCTCATCCCTATTCCCCTGGTATATTGTCCTATACGTCACATACACATACCCTACACTGCAATACACTGTACAATGTCTTGTATTTCACTTCACTTGTACTGCATTTTGTACATTGATTTATCTGTATTGCATCAAATTTTATGTGGTTTTGTACCTCACTTACTCTGTATAGCATCACACTGTACATCGTCCTGTACGTCACTTACTCTATACCACGCTACTTCATATACTACTTTGTAGCAAAAACTCCCACATGGCACATTCTTTGGAATGCTTTAGAGATGCGAGATTTGTTTAGTTATGAATCGAAATGCGGCCGAAATTTGTGAGTATCACAATAGTAATGAATTTCCGCTAATCTGAAATAAATGATATTGAAAACAACTAATTCATTAGTATTCATTTGTTTTATTCAAATGACGTGATAGTTTGAGCCTTTTGTTAACGTTTGAAGCCCCAGAAATAATGTAACAAATGTGACATTATAAAAGGCGAGGTGATTCATGGACGTTATATTTCACTTTGAATGTGTTCATTTAACGAGATCTAAAATCCGGTCCGGTTTTTACCAGCCATCTTGGCAGGGTTGGTTCCGGACCAGATTTTTCGGTCCACTTGGTCCACCAACAGGTAGTATAAATAAAGCAGGGCTGGAGCAAAGAGTTGCTCTTGGCCTGGGACTCAGGAAGCCAAATACCTGAGAGACCTGCCTATGGGAACTCTGCTTTGTAAGAGAAAAGGTTTGCATGATCGTTGCTTTGTGGCTGACTGGGAGAAGCCCTGTACCCGTGAGTTAAGAGCTTGCAAATGTTCAATTAGTGCAAGATTGGAAGGGATTTATTTTCTGTTTTTGTTTATGTTATTTTTATGCAACCTTTAAAAATAAACCTGGCAACAAGTCAGATTTTAAGAAACATGCCATGTGGACTACCTTTTTTTCCAGGGAAGGTGATCTCCCTTTTAGCTAACCCCTGACATATGGTGGATTTGGCGGGCATCTTCCTGAACAAGTGGAAAGATGGAGGATGTGTTAAAGGCCCTGCTGCAGGTCACTGCAACCCAGCAGGAAACCAATTGCTAGCAACAAGACGCCAACTGCCAGGTCGCAAAGGCCACTGCAGCACAGCAGGAGGCAAATCACCAGTTTTCGGAGGCCCTGGTGGAATTAAAGAAGGGGTCCGCAGGTCCATTGACAGTGACAAAAGAAAAGGGTGAGTGCCAGCTATTACCTGCAGAAGATGACACCTGCAGATGATGTGGAAGCTTACCTTGCAACTTTTGAAATAGTCGCTGTTCAGGAAGGATAGCAAAAAAGAGCAATGGGTGGGACTACTAGCCCTCTTTCTAAAAGGAGAACCCCAAAAGGCCTATTTTGACCTGGAACCAGATGCTGCCCAGGACTATGAGACACTGAAAGCTGATATGTTCACATGCCTGGGCATCACCATTGTGGTCTGGGCTCAGCCGATGCATCAGTGGTCATACAGTACTGACAAGCCACTCCACTCCCAGATGTTTAACTTGATACATCTCACCAAAAATGGGCTGCAGCCAGAGACTTTGCCAGGCCACAAGATTGCAGAGTGTTTGGTCATGGACCGTTACTTGCGTGTACTCCCTACTATGTTTGTTGTAATATATTGGTAGATTTATGTGGGATTTATATTATTATATATATGTAGCACTAACCCCCGAAGGAGCTGCTGGTTAGATTGGGCTTACCGTTACCTTCTTTTTCCTTACTTCACGTCTAGGGGTGTCCCGTGTTAGATGGCCCAGTAACTTGAGAGACTGACGACAGATCCACTTAAAGCGGGAGTCCGCCGGGACTCCGCGTTTTTTTTTTTTTTTTTAATTTAGCAGCTACAAATACTGCAGCTGCTGACTTTTAAAATAGTGACACTTACCTGTCCAGCACGCCCGAAGCCGATCTCTAGATCGACACTCGAGTGCTGCCGCCGCCATCTTGGGTATGGGAATCAAGAAATGGAGCCTTTCGGCTTCATTTCCCGGTTCCCTACTGCGCATGCGGGAGCCGCGCTGCGCAATGAGGATGGTCCCCACTGCCTCTGGGATTTGTGTGTTTCCCAGCAGGCAGCGGG